>NC_139709.1:46054917-46284917 GCF_964188405.1 Protomyctophum parallelum | reverse complement strand
ACTAACATAATGTTAACAAGCAGCGATACCGATAAGACAGGGCCAAGCGATAAGAAAAATCACACCCGTGTGAACTGAGCGGTGCAGGCTGTTCTACAACACCGCTGGCTGGCTGGCTGGCTGGCTGCAGTTATAGTGCTCAGTGTGAATGGCCCTTTTAGGCTGCTCAACAGTGCCACCTTAGGTCACCCAGCGGTATTGCAGCTGTTCGTACCTCAAACATTTTTTAAAATAATAACAGACTGCCATGATGGCAACTGGGAAAATAGGGCTAAGAAAACACAGTATTATGTATCCTTTAACCACTGCACTCTCTCTGAGAATGACTACATGATCTGATGCAATATATGCACTATTATAGGATACCTATAGTTTTACAGCCCCAGCTGTCAATATACTATGGGTTGCGTACCGTACAAGATCCCTTAAAGTTCCCCCCCCCAAACCTGACTATGAATATTTCAAGAAAGACCAAATTGCCCCTGGCTAAAAGATGAGCCCAGGCCCAAGGTCACTACAACCTCCACTGGCTGAAAGATGAGCCCAGGCCCAAGGTCACTACAACCTCCACTGGCTGAAAGATGAGCCCAGGCCCAAGGTCACTACAACCTCCACTGGCTGAAAGATGAGCCCAGGCCCAAGGTCACTACAACCTCCACTGGCTAAAAGATGAGCCCAGGCCCAAGGTCACTACAACCTCCACTGGCTGAAAGATGAGCCCAGGCCCAAGGTCACTACAACCTCCACTGGCTAAAAGATGAGCCCAGGCCCAAGGTCACTACAACCTCCACTGGCTGAAAGATGAGCCCAGGCCCAAGGTCACTACAACCTCCACTGGCTGAAAGATGAGCCCAGGCCCAAGGTCACTACAACCTCCACTGGCTGAAAGATGAGCCCAGGCCCAAGGTCATTACAACCTCCACTGGCTGAAAGATGAGACCAGGCCCAAGGTCACTACAACCTCCACTGGCTGAAAGATGAGCCCAGGGCCAAGGTCACTACAACCTCCACTGGCTAAAAGATGAGACCAGGCCCAAGGTCACTACAACCTCCAGGTGTTTGAAAAAATGAAGATTTTCCATCCATGTTTCTGAGCGAGCCATGGATAGTATTTTCTTTCTTTCCAGCAAATCACCACCAATGGTGGACAGTAATCAAGTACATTTACTGGAGTACTACCACTTAAGCCCCATATATGGTTGACCGGAGCTGGGGTTTAAGTGTACAATAAGTACATTATTTGAGTGTCTGTACTTTACTTGAGTAGCCTATTTGTACTTTGTGAATTTGACTCCAGTACGAATATTGTACTTTTGACTCCACTTCATGTATAGGAAAGGAAAACGTACACAGTGAAAATAGCAGACCTAGAAGCTCACAACGCATCACGGCCTGTTGTGAAAATGCCTTGAAATTATATAATATTTACATAATTTCACAATTTCAATACCACAATGCATTGTTGTACTGTATTGTTGTAATGTGTACTTTTGAATACATAAGTATTTTAAAAGCATTTGACCAGGAGTACCAGGATGCTTTGACTAATGTCCTGGCTCAACCTCAGGACTTGAGTCCAATAGATTAGAACACTCCAATTTACTCATTTTTTTACAGACACAGTTAAAGGTATATTCAGTGATTTCACTTAATTCAAATATCTCTTATTTTTTTGTTTTGTTGTGATAATCCTCCCTACTATAGAGTGTGCTGGCCATATAAGGAGTTCCTCCCTGTCCCCAGTTAACCCCTGGGGGTCAAAAAACCTTAGGTTTAGTTTTTGACTTTCTATCCTGATTGGACGAAAGGCTGGGTCCCACAGCCAAAAACGAAACCTAAGGAGTGAAATCACTGAATATACCTTTAACTCCGTGAATTAACAAACGAGTCAAGTACATAAATGGCGCTAATATTGTTAACCGAGTTAATTTTCATTAAGTGATAACACATTCACTTAATTCAGTTTTCTCCTCCCCCCCCCCCCCCCCCCAGTATTCATAAATTCCGGGCACGCGGGCTACACGGCAACCTCAACCTTTTTGTTATTATGAATATATTGCCGTGAATTTGCATAATCCACTACATAATCCACTGTGGCACTCGGTGAGACAAAGATAAGGAGGGGGGAGACACCGCTTCTCCTGGGAACGCTAACGTAGATAAACGACAGGAAACAGAGAGCCACTTTCTGCTCATATTATGATAATATAAAAAAAGACAAAAGAAGAAAAGAATAATAAAAAAACAGAGGCTTTGCAAAAAGTTTTCACTTTCCGTCACATTTGTCTGGTTTTGAAAACGGGTAGTGGTTGGAATATCATTTGTATATATATATATTTTTCCTAAGCTCACAGAAGCTCAAATTTGTTGAATTTCCATGGGTTATTTATGTATCTGAATGCTGGTATGGATATGGATGCTTTGGAGAGAGAGAGACCGAGACAGAGCAGTTCTGTGTACAGTACGTGCCGTACAGTCAGAGGCCACAAAATGAGCAAATATACACCAAACGCAGAGGAAAGTCATTTTTATCCCATTCTGAACGGGCACCCATTTTGGTGTTGGCATCATGTTATGCTTTAGCTATTGAAAAATAGCAGATCTACAAGCTCATATCGCGCCACCGAGTGGCGCGATACGAGCTTGTAGGTCTGCTATTTTTGAAAAATCGAAGACACTTTTAGAATCTGATCTCAGGTCAGAATGGGTTAATAATGAAACTGTCAGGATGTAATAGACATTTTTAGAATCTGATCTCAGGTCAGAATGGGTTATTCAAACTAATGAGCTCCCTCTTAGCTGTACTTTAACATCCATACTTTAGGAAAAGTGTATGCCTCCGTGCGTGCGTGCTTGTGCCCGTATTTGGACAATGGTAACACTTCCTTCTTTCGCCTGGTGGGTCGGGAGCCCCTGGCTATTGTTGCCTGATTAGCACTCCCATTCAGTGGCCCTGGGTTTTCTAATTGTGAGGCCTTGTGTGTCTACATCTCCCCCCCCGGCACACACATACACACACACACACACACACACACACACACACACACACACACACACACACACATCGCCGACTCCTCCTCCACCGTGCTCTGCTCCCCCTTTTTCACTACTGTAAGAACTAATGAGAAACAATTACTCACCCCCTGTGAGTCCGAGAAGCACTAGGCCATTGACAGAGAGAGACACAGGGAGAGAGAGAGGGGGGGGGGGGGGGGGGGGATCGCAACCTTTATTGTCCAGTTGAGCGGGTCTGTGCCTCAGTAATATAAATGTTTGTATTTAATACGGCCTCATAATTAGGCCCCTGAGAGCGGAGAAGGAGGAGAGGGCGAGGCCAGTTCAAAAGGTCCACAAATAAAAGGTATAGAAGCCAAAAGAATGACATGTTGGAGAGGAGAGAGAGAGAGAGAGAGAGAGAGAGAGCAAACGGGAGAGAAAAAAAATAACACAAGAACACAAAATGAAGTGGAAGAACTTGACAGGACTCACTCTTTTATTTAGTCTCTCCTTTACCGTGGGAAAGAGCCTGATGTTGAATGATGTTCGCCAGAGGGGGGAACAAGTGAAAAGCTAAAGTGTCAGAAGGGACATTTAGTGATTCGGCCCCCTCAAAGTTTGGCTCACGACAGTGGCATGTTCCTCGTGCTCTTGCTTAAAGGTCCTTTTGCTGTGTGGGAAGCCACATTTGGAGAAGGGGTGGGGAGGGTTTGACTAAGGAGCTGGCTTTGGATTTGGAGTGAAAAGGTTTGCCATAAAAAGACAGGACTTGTCTGTATGGAAACATATTTTTATTATTTATTATTGTTTCTAAACATTGACGTCTTCTGGGATTTTTCGGGTTGCTATCATGGAAAAAGGAAACCTTTATTTTGCGAAAGCCAAAAGCAGCATGTGTCGTACGGATCACAGACGGGAGCAGCCCTTGAACCTCCGAACAGAAGAATCTTGGCGCCAATTCATGCCAAATTAGAGAATGTTGTCTTTTCTGTTGAATCAATTCATGCAATGCAGATTGACACCGTGTCGGGTTCGAATCCCGAACCCGATGACCTTTGCTGCGTGTCACTCTCCGTCTCTCTCTCCCCATTTCCTCTCAATCTACTGGATAATATCAGAAGACAAAATAAGCTAAACCAAAAATATCTTAACAACAGAAAAGGAGATCAAAGTAGGTCCTCAAGCTTGAAACGCGTTGCGAAACAAGACGTGTTTTGAGCTTGTATATCTGTTACTTTTAATATCTTAGTATTATCTTAGAATTTGGATACTGAAAAGTAACGGTTTTGGACATTATGAGCTTTCCACCCGATCATTTAGTTTAGCTCAATGAGTCACAAGCTTGTACATCCAAAATATTTGAAACATTTTGAATATTTTCTGAGCAGAATGCACAGCTTTGTGTTGTGACTGAAGCAGTGGTTCTCAAACGTTCTTCTCAAGCCATTGGTGCAAATAGCTGCAAGATGTCGACATGGGCTTCCTAGCAACAACAACAGATTGTTGAAGTTTGTTGTTGTAGATTGTGTGGTGCTGGAACCCCACTCAAGTTCATGTTCACTAGTCAGTACATCCACAACCTGTTTGGGACATTTACAATTACATGAGTCACGTAGGTCCACTGGTTTCGCTATTTCGGGGGATGAAAAATTGAAAATGTTCACACATAAAGACCTGCCCACAATAGCAGGGAAGTGGTTAATAAATGTATTGTTGCAGATGAGAAAATGCACATCTAACGTTACATGTCACAGGCATGGTTTGAGATGCACTCAGCGTTGATCTGTAATGAGATTAATCTGCCATCCTGGTTGACGGAGACCCTCAGGGCTGCATACTAGTATAGTGTATTTTCTGATTAGTGTGGGGAAAGCTTTCGCTGAAAAGAGCTGATCGACAAGCTCACAACAGTAAGCTTATCAGAACAGTTTAAAAACCTCTTAAGCCCCAATCCCCCGCCGGCAGGGGCAGCGGCTGTCCACCTCATGAACAGCTCTCAGCGGTTAAATGGGGCTGGTCAAGGTCTCGGGTTCCAACTCCGATATTTTTGATTTTCCCTCCTGGACCCCCCTGGGGTTTAAATAAGAGGTTAAGTGAGTTTCCTTCTCCAAGTTCCTGTACAGCTCCTGTACTGGCAAAATACAACTCTACTCTTCAAGTTGTTCCAGTCTATTATTCATGTCAATTGAAAACATGGTCTAACATTGAGAGGCAATTTGGATTGATTGATTGAAATATTTATTAGCAGTTTGCAGAATTACAGTACATTGGAAACGTGAATAGGAGCATCCTTGGGATGGAATTTTATCAGTCCAAATCTCAGCCACATTTCTTGCCTTCAGCTTCAGCTAATGATTGCAGCTGAATAACCAAACAACAGTGTTGACGAATGTTCACTTCATTCTCTCTCTCTCACTCTCACTCTCACTCTCTCTCACTTACACACACTCACGCACGCACGCACGCATTATGTGGACAGCCACTCACACACAGCAGCAGCACCTTGGCCTGTGCTCTTTTTAGTGCGTGCAGCCTCTCAGCTAGTGACTGAACCCCCTTTGTCTGGCTGTGACCCTCTTTAGCGCAGGTTGAAGCCTGCAGCCATTCCACTTTGGATTTGGACCTATCGTGTGTCGCAGTGCTAAGTAGACCAGACCCAGTCTCTTCCATTCAGCCACACGCTGCAAAAGAACAAACACCTTCAATGTTGTTTACCCATATGCTACGTTACTTTACCGTAGCTCCGCTCCAGTGCCGTAACCTGTGCATTGAGCCACATGAGCCTGTGTCTTGACATTATAAGCAAACACAAATTCATCTGTCCAAATTAAGTGATGTTTCTTTTAGAAAGACTGAACAGACCATTGTCTATTCAAACTACCGAGTTGATGTTGCTTTGTTTCCTGTGAAGTTTGATGTTTAAAAAAACTAAAAAGAACTTTCAATTAAACAAAATGTGAACACCTTCAAGATGATGTCAGTTGATAGGAGGAGACGTTTCTGGATACAACTTGATAAGTGAGTAACAGTAACAGAGTGAGTATAACTGTAATTACAGTAGTTGGTGTAGCTGTAGCAGCTTCTCAGTACGGTATTTAAGAACAGAACAGAAGAAAATAACATACCGGTAATTAATTAAGACTTCATACTAATGACGTGTCAAAGGGGAACCATTTTTGCAGGGTAGGTCTGTAAGACGGCGCCTCAACCTTTCTGCCTCTAACTAAAGCTCTTACGCCACTTGAACCCCATCTCTATTCTGGGGGGAACAGTTGCCAAAAATATAAATATTTTACTATGGCCATGCATAAGCTCTTAACTCGTGTTTATCATTGAGAGGGCATGTTCTGTTCATGAGGCTCTCTGACATCTCTGACGTCTTACCTCTGAAACATCCCATCCTACTCTGCTGGAGTCCAGTGACAGTCTGTCCTTTGTCACTTTCAAATGGCTCATTGATGGCTTTACACACTTTAGGCAACGTAATCACGCCTGGTGCTGACATGGACAGCCATAAAATGGCAATGGTTTATTTAATTACCTCATTTCCTGACGGTTGGGTTATATAGGCCTACGGGTTAAACACACCGACATGTAAAAGTCGTGTGATCAAGGGTTTTATAAATACTAAACCAATAACAAGTGTTATAACAAGAACAAGAGACTAAATAATAACTATATTTAATTAATAATAATAATAATAATAATAATACATTTCTTGAAAAGTAACAGTTTTCTACCCGACAGTGAGGATAGTGCTGCAGCAAAGGCTCACACTCGTGACAAAAAAAAGAAAAAACTGACAACAATTTTGAGTCATGTAACCAACCTTGGCACGATCATCCATCACTCTCCCCAGTGAGAGCGACACCTTTATGTACATTATAAAAGAAAATGCTTATCAAACATTTACAAAGTGTGTTCAGTTCTTCCTACATTAGCCAGCCAGTGTGTCAGCAATAAGCAGGCCGTGGTGTGATTTATCACATGACACGCTCTCTGGAGAATCCAGCCACTCACATTGGAGATAAGACATCATCCTAGAGCTGTGTAGGAATTTTTATGGGGGAGTTTGTAACATTTTATATCTTAATTGTATCTATGCAAAGTGGGAGTGTGCAAAGTTTGTCCACGTTTTTTCTCTCCCAAGTCCTGCTCATGGAAGTCCAGTCTAAAATGTGTCAATGCCCCGAAGAGATCACATTATTATATCTTTCATTCTGACCGGGCACCCATTTTGGTGTCGGCATCATGTTATGCTTTAGCTATTTAAAAATAGCAGATCTACAAGCTCATATCGCGCCACCGAGTGGCGCGATACGAGCTTGTAGGTCTGCTATTTTTGAAAAATCGAAGAGCGACTGACATTTCTAGAATCTGATCTCAGTTCAGAATGGGTTCATCAGACCAGTGTGTGTCCAGTGGAAACCTCGTATGAATCTGTTCCCATGTGTTAACCGCATGAACCCTGGCTTTCACATTAGCAGTGATGAGCAGTCAAAACAGGACTCAAGTTAATCTCACTTTACGGCGGTTTACACGCGTGTGTTGCGACATCCAGCAGTGCCTCCTCAGCGTGGGTTTACAACCCCACTCATACAACCCAACAGCCCATGGGCTTCACACTTATGCCCTCAGCCAAAAGGGAACCCGCGGAACGGTTACAATGATGGACAATGATGGACTATATAAAATATAGTTACACTGGTCCTAATCTCTCAAGACAGATTCTGCTGTTTAACTTCGATTTTTTTCAAAAATAGCAGACCTACAAGCTCGTATCGCGCCACTCGGTGGCGCGATATGAGCTTGTAGATCTGCTATTTTTAAATAGCTAAAGCATAACATGATGCTGACACCAAAATGGGTGCCCGGTCAGAATGGGTTAATAATCTTTTGTCCCCAGTCTATACACGGGGATTGTATACGCATCCAAAATTGTATGCAGGCTTTTTGTAATAATATCCACAGCAGTGTTGATTTTGACAGCAAATTCTGATTTAGTTTGACTTTTGAAGGGACAGACACATACGCAGCATGTTTATACCAGTGAGACGCCCTGAGGGGGAGAAGCGTGCACGCATACGCCTGACGGGTGACGGCATACTGCTGGGCTGGCGCTTTGGCATGGGGGGGGGGGGGGGGGGGGTCAGATCAACATATGGAATGAATTCTGTACTGGCCATATATGGAGCTTGTCTTGAGTGTACAGGGTTTGATGAGGTCAGATCAACATAATATGGAATGTCAGAACAGGTCAGCTCCATATATATGGAAATCTAAGGGTGGCAGCAGGGGCAGTGTCTTGACTCTTGAGTGTACAGGGTTTGATGAGGGCCCCAGGTACGGTCGGGCCTTAAGTTTCGGGCCTGTTGAGAACTCCATATATGGAGATGGAGGCATGATGTCCTGAGGCGTGACCTTATGTAGGCATGATGTCACGAGGCGTGACCATATTATGGAGGTGTGACGTGACACACGGGAATGCAGGTTTTCATAGTAAATGCGACCAATAACACACCTTCTGCGCTCTCCCCCACATCTCTCTTTATTCTCTCACTCTCACTGATTCATTTCCCTCTGCCCCCTTCCACTCTCCCTCTCTGTTTAACCCCTTTTCTGCATCCTGCTCTTCTCCCTCGTTCCTTCTCTCTCTCCTTGTCTCTCCTCCCATACGCCCCTCCCTCCATTCTCCTCCCCACTGCCTGTCTTTCTCTCCCTTTAACTCCATCCGACTTCCCCTCTCTCTCTCTCTCTCTCTCTCTCTCTCTCTCTCTCTCTCTCTCTCTCTCTCTCTCTCTCCCTTTCTTTATCGTTTGTCTCTCTTATATCTATATCTCTCATTCTCCTCTCCTCCATGTGTCCCTCTCCACACTCCTCTTTCTCCTTCCTTACTTCCTTTCCTCTCTCTCTCTCTCTCTCTCCTTCCCTCTCTCTCTCCTCTCTCTCTCTCTCTCTCTCTCTCTCTCTCTCTCTCTCTCTCTCTCTCTCTCTCTCTCGTTTGTCTCTCTTCTATCTATCTCTCATTCTCCTCTTCTCCATGTGTCCCTCTCCACTCCTCTTTCTCCTTCCTTCCTTCCCTCTATCTCTCTCTCTCCCTCCCTCCCTCCCTCCCTCCCTCTCTCTCTCCTCCTTCATTTGGCTGCAGCTAAATGTCTTGTGTGAGATAACATCACGGTAGGAAATTCCGCCTGCTTTGCCAGACTGCTCCTCAGTTTACCCCCCCACAACAATGTGCGTCGTTCATTGAGTATACCTCTCTCTCTCTCTCCCATTCCCTTCCTCCCTCTCTCCCTCTCTCTCTCTCACACACACCATGCTCGGGATCTCCCACCTCACCCCCCCCCCCCCCCCCCATCCTCCACCAAAGTGCCCGCTGTTCAAAAAGGCCCCTGGCGGCAACGAAACCCAACCCAACGCAGTGCAGTGTCAGGGCCAAAGCCGCCACCATCAGACGATATAGCTGACCTGACCACGGGGATGGGAATGTTTACAAAACAAATGCAAAACTATACACAGACAATTTATGCATGCATTTTTAACAAATTCTATCTTTATGGGTCCTTATGGGTCTGTATAACTCTCAGAGTTACAGACCCATAAAGGTCCATCTTTGGTTCCAAACTATCATTTAGCTGGGGACACTGCCCTATAGAACACTGCTTCCATGTTTGGGTCACGGGTGCATTTCTATTAATGTCCCTTCATTTTTTGGTTTCCTATACATTTTGTTTTCATTATTAATATTTTAAATGATTTTCCAAAAATGTCCAAAAGAATTCAATTATTTCCAGAAATTATATACATACATACATACACACATTCCTTTTTTCAAGGAAAACCCACAACTATAAGCGCGCAACGTGACACATTGTGAGCTAGTAGATCTGGCACCTGGCCTAGGGGGTCCCTGAACCCCCCTGGCACCTGGCCTAGGGGGTCCCTGAACCCCCCTGGCACCTGGCCTAGGGGGTCCCTGAACCCCCCTGGCACCTGGCCTAGGGGGTCCCTGGACCCCCCTGGCACCTGGCCTAGGGGGTCCCTGGACCCCCTGAACCCCCCCTGGCACCTGGCCTCCCCGGAGCCCACTTTGAGCACCACTGCTCCAGAGGAAACCTGCAGGCCTACATAGTGCACACTGTACAATGACATACTGCAAGCACCAAGTTAGATATTTCTATAATTTAACTTCACTCTCACTCTCTCATTTATGTTTCTTCATCAATCATTATCATTTATGTTGCATCTATTGTACTCTAGTCTATTGTGAGCAAACCCACCATCTCAGACTTTATGACCTTATATACCTCACTCGCCCGCCAACTACAGGGACATAAACGTGCGCGCCAAGAACACTTTGTACTTTGATTATGTTGCAACAACATTGAGAATTCATGTTGGAATTGCAACGATGAGAAAAACAAAGAACTTTTGTGCAATAACAAATCACAACTTTATTGTCACGTCACAGGTTTACAAGTTTACAGGGGTAAAACAGTGAGTGATACAATATTCTTTTTCCTAAATAAAAAGGTAAGAAGAAGGGGGGAGGGGTAAGGGGAAGATACTGTAGAGAGAGATCAATACAAAAAATAATAAAGTAATGAAATAAGAGTAAAATATGGACATATGATATCAAAAGGCATCCTTAGGGTCATTCATAGGTGACAAGGTGACCACCGAAAAGGTGGTTAGTAAAAACAGAGAGATGTGTCTGGGTGAGCCGTGAGTGTCTTATTACAGCGGCGTGACGTCATGTGTTAGTTTTCGGTGGTGACCTTATCACCTAAAACTGTAGTATGAATAGGCCGTGTTACACACACACACACACACACACACACACACACACACACACACAGGTTAAAACTCTTAATAATGCCCTCGTAAAGATATAGTAAATCATTTCTACCTGCTGATCATTAACCTTAACGCTCCACTCCCCTCTGGCTGATCTGTACCTTTTAAAGAAACAAACTACAAATGAATTGTGTTGCACACTATCAGAGTTACATTACATTGATTAAGTTGATTTTACAATATGGGTTTCAGAGATAAAAAATGCCATTAAAAGGGGGGTCCGTAGACTAATGCATGTCAACCTGGGGGTCCTTGAAATGAAACATTGAGAATCACTGCTATAGAGCCGTAAAAATCGTATCTCTTATGGGGGTCCCTGGCATATCTCTTCAAATGGGGGGCCGATTAGTGTCAATTTGGGGGTCCTTGACATGAAAAGGTTTGTGAACCAGTGTTGTAAAGAGGCTATAGCGTGCAGTGTGTAACTCTGTAGAAAAAGCCATTGTAATAAAGCGCTAGCAGAGATTTATGCTCGCCAGGTACGCACTTCTACAACATACCTTGAGAACATAAAGTCAAAGTGGTTGACTTTCCAGATGGATCCTACTACTCCATAGTATCTCTTCATCCGACGAAGTGCAAAAGGAATTTCTGTGCCTATATCATTTTAACAGGCCGTGTCAAACATATTTATCTGTTTCCTGAGCTGTATACAGCGACTTCAAGTCCTCCGGATCAGGTCTTTATATAGTCCTAACCCTGAGCTTTCCACTGCGGACGAAACCACGAGGCAACCAGACACAATGTCAGCTTACTGGGAGCTTGTTTAAGTTGAGTATAGGTGGCTGTTGCGGGCAGAACTGTATATTTATTTGTTAGGCCGTGGCTCAGAAACTGTCTAGCCGTGTGTGTGTGTGTGTGTGTGTGTGTGTGTGTGTGTGTGTGTGTGTGTGTGTGTGTGTGTGTGTGTGTGTGTGTGTGTGTGTGTGTGTGTGTGTGTGTGTGTGTGTGTGTGTGTGTGTGTGTGTGTGTGTGTGTGTGTGTGTGTGTGTGTGTGTGTGTGTGTGTGTGTGTGTGTGTGTGTGTGTGTGTGTGTGTGTGCGTATGTGCCTGCCTGCCTGCCTATCCGCCGCCCGCCAGTTAATCTTGTAAACTGCCGGACCGAAAACTGCTGAAAGTTTGTCCAAATCATATACGTGATATTATCACAGATCAGATGTTCTCAAAGTGGGACCCACACTTCAAAAATATAGCCTATATCTTTGAAATATTTTAACAAACAAATCTTGGTGTCACTGGCACAAAACATTTTCAGATGGGGGTTCGCAGACAAATAACATCTATTCATTTCAGAGTCCATGACAACTCCCTGCCGCAGAGAACAGACTACAACTCCCTGCCACAGAGAACAGACTACAACTCCCTGCCACAGAGAACAGGCTACAACTCCCTGCCACAGAGAACAGACTACAACTCCCTGCCACAGAGAACAGACTACAACTCCCTGCCACAGAGAACAGGCTACAACTCCCTGCCACAGAGAACAGGCTACAACTCCCTGCCACAGAGAACAGACTACAACTCCCTGCCACAGAGAACAGACTACAACTCCCTGCCACAGAGAACAGGCTACAACTCCCTGCCACAGAGAACAGGCTACAACTCCCTGCCACAGAGAACAGGCTACAACTCCCTGCCACAGAGAACAGGCTACAACTCCCTGCCACAGAGAACAGGCTACAACTCCCTGCCACAGAGAACAGGCTACAACTCCCTGCCACAGAGAACAGGCTACAACTCCCTGCCACAGAGAACAGGCTACAACTCCCTGCCACAGAGAACAGGCTACAACTCCCTGCCACAGAGAACAGACTACAACTCCCTGCCACAGAGAACAGGCTACAACTCCCTGCCACAGAGAACAGACTACAACTCCCTGCCACAGAGAACAGACTACAACTCCCTGCCACAGAGAACAGACTACAACTCCCTGCCACAGAGAACAGACTACAACTCCCTGCCACAGAGAACAGACTACAACTCCCTGCCACAGAGAACAGGCTACAACTCCCTGCCACAGAGAACAGACTACAACTCCCTGCCACAGAGAACAGACTACAACTCCCTGCCACAGAGAACAGGCTACAACTCGCTGCCACAGAGAACAGACTACAACTCCCTGCCACAGAGAACAGGCTACAACTCCCTGCCACAGAGAACAGGCTACAACTCCCTGCCACAGAGAACAGGCTACAACTCCCTGCCACAGAGAACAGGCTACAACTCCCTGCCACAGAGAACAGACTACAACTCCCTGCCACAGAGAACAGGCTACAACTCCCTGCCACAGAGAACAGGCTGGCCACGTGAAGTCTGAGCTCCACCATTGGAGCCATGCCGTTCCCATGTGGATCACCCAGAGATCCACTTGTGATTCCGCTTTTCTGTTTGTTTTTTGTTTGCGAAGCCCGTCCAGTATGAGAAACGGTTTATGTATTTAGGATTGTATGTCTAAATTTGGAGCGTCTCTGTCATTCGCTGCCTGGCGGAAGGAAGCGCTCCTTTGACAGAGTAGGAAGTGGAATGTATGGCAGTGTCCAGACGTCTGTGACCTCTGGAGACGGGGTCAGGAGGGGAGACAGTCTTCACACTGCACTGCAAAGGAATGTTCATCTTGACAAGTCGCTTGAGGTTGGACTGAGAAGCAAAATGTGTTATTTATTTGATTTAGACAGGACAGTGTAGAGCAGTGCTTCTCAAATGGTCCAAATGGCCCCTTATGTGTGTGTAACTCTGAGACTATACATATAGAAGCAAATGGACCCTTATGGGTGTATTTGGTTCCATTTGCGCTGCACGCACGCACCCACGCACCCACGCACGCACACTCAGAGGCTTTCCTTGAAATGAAAAACATTTGTACCACTGGTGTGTAGAGAGACAGGAAATTGGGAGCGGAGGAGATATATGCAGAAAAGACAACCCAAAGGTCTCCAGCCAGAATCGGATTGAGAAGTTGCAATTATGTGGTCAACGCGCTTTCCACTAGCAACTGACCCGCCCCACACAATATATATATATTTTTAAATATTAATGCAAGTGAAAAAGAGTGGGTGAGGACATTTTTTCCTTCCAGTCTTTTCTAAAGTGATTTATAGGATTCTAGTTTTTAAATAGACGTAAGAGCTACAATAACTGCAGTAGAAAACAAAAACATTATGGGTGCCATTCTCACGTTTTCTGCAGCAAAGTTGAGATCGTTTTGAAGTGATTTAACCCATTCTGACCGGGCACCCATTTTGGTGTTAGCATCGTGTCGTGCTTTAGCTATTGAAAAATAGCAGATCTACAAGCTCATATCGCGCCACCGAGTGGCGCGATACGAGCTTGTAGGTCTGCTATTTTTGAAAAAATCGAAGAACGACTGACATTTTTTAGAATCTGATCTCAGGTCAGAATGGGTTCATCAGACCAGTGTGTGTCCGGCGGAAACCTTCGTATGAATCTGATCTCAGGTCAGAATGGGTTTATGACTTCTGCTGTTCTGCATGCAAGACCGTACGTCTAAACATTCACAGCAACCCCACCCTGCCTCAGTTAGCATTTGTCTAGTGCACAGTAAAATCCTTAGTGTAAATCTAACCGTGGCGTGAACGTAAAACGGTCCTTATACAGATCCACTGTCGCGCTCAGAGTAAAATGAACATTGAGGATTTCCCATGTGTGCTTGTCAGGCAACTGAGTGCTGCCCCCCCCCCTTCCCCCTACACTCCCCTCCTGTTCGCCTCGGCGGCACCTGCTGTCGGATGTATCCGAGGTGAGATAAGGTTAATTACTGGGGCTAATGAGTGCCAAGGACCGTGCTTTATCACCGCCGAGTGACATACCTGGGGTTTTGTACACGGAGGGGATTAGCCAAAACGTTAGCTCGCTCCGCCATTCCACTGATTTATGGCTGCTGGAGACAGATAGACGTAGACTTGTGCCCCGTCTCGGCCTGTTGAACAGGTGTGCAGCAGCACACAACTCGCTCGCTCTCTCTGTCTGACTCAACTTGAGAAGGTGGAACTGAAAGACAAGAAAACAAAACAATAGTTGTGTTAATTCACATACGCGCGCCGCGCGTATGTGTATGCACACATTTATACACACACTTTTATGTTGCAAACTTTGGGGGACAATCCATTGCCTTACATTCATATCACCCTAACCTCAACCCTTATCCTAAGCCTATTGGGGATACCAATTTTGTCACCAGTTCCTAACATATGGCTTAGGATAAATTTGTCCCCATATATAGCATAGGTCAGGAGCATGCAAGCACTCTCTCACTCTCTATCTCTATCTCTATCTCTCTCTCTATCTCTCTATCTCTCTCTATCTCTCTCAGACCTGCAAAATCTGCAAAGTCCTACAGAACATAGTCAATTTTGACTCTGTCAGAGTTCAATTGACCCACACTGGACATTGCAGTGCACCCACCCCTTGTCACTACAACCCATCCCGTCTGTGGTGGGTGGATATCTGTCTGTCTGTCTGTCTGTCTGTCTGTCTGTCTGTCTGTCTGTCTGGGTTTAAGTTTGACTTCTCAGTGCCCTGCGGAATGTGTCAGGGCCCTCCAGGCACGCACGCACAGTCGCACACACATACACACACACACTTGCACACACGTGCACACACACACACACACACACACACACACACACACACGGTACGTATATATACATTATATGAATGTGTGTATTGTAGTCACACACTCAATCACATGCACACACATGCACAAAGCGGTTTACAAAGCACACTGTGTGCGCATACGATGCTCACAAGGGACCATCTATCTAGCTCTATCTGCATGCATAGTGTGCATGCAGTATGTACATACTGACATGTGCACACACAGACACACACACACACACACACACACACACACACACACAAACAGGGATACACCGTGACTTAACACAAAGACGCAAGCACTATCATGCATGCACAAGCACATACGCACCTACACACACATGCACACACACATGTGCAACTCACACACACATACACACACACACACACATAGGGATACACCGTAACTTAACACAAAGACACAAGCACTAGCATACATGCACAAGCACATACGCACCTACACACACATGCACACACATGTGCAACGCACACACACACACACACACACACACAGGGATACACCGTGACTTAACACAAAGACGCAAGCACTAGCATACATGCACAAGCACATACGCACCTACACACACATGCACACACATGTGCAACGCACACACACACACACACACACACACACATAGGGATACACCGTAACTTAACATAAAGACACAAGCACTAGCATACATGCACAAGCACATACGCACCTACACACACATGCACACACATGTGCAACGCACACACACACACACACACACACACACACACAGGGATACACCGTGACTTAACACAAAGACGCAAGCACTAGCATACATGCACAAGCACATACGCACCTACACACACATGCACACACATGTGCAACGCACACAGACACACACACACACACACACACACACACACAGGGATACACCGTGACTTAACACAAAGACGCAAGCACTAGCATACATGCACAAGCACATACGCACCTACACACACATGCACACACATGTGCAACGCACACAGACACACACACCCACACACACACACACTCACACACACACACACACACACACACACACAGACGCACAATGTACATGCTGGAGCAGGCCGTAGATGAGGAGGTAAACATTAACAGGGGATTGCCAAAGCTCAAAGTGTGTTTCAACTCTTCCTGGCCTCTAGTTACCTTAGGAGTGGCGTGAGCGTGAGCGCGTGCATGTGTGTGTGTGTGTGTGTGTGTGTGTGTGTGTGTGTGTGTGTGTGTGTGTGTGTGTGTGTGTGTGTGTGTGGGTGTGGGTGTGGGTGTGTGTGTGAGCGGACACTGTCACAGAGCATAAAACTAAGGCAGGCAGCATTACTTTTCAAGATGCTATTTTAGGGTCAGGTTTAGGTGTTTGAGTTGGATTTAGAGTAAGGGTTAACGGGTTAGTGATTCAGTGAAGGCTGAATGTATAGTAAATCAACCCCTATGTATTGTAAATGTATACTGTAAATCTGTGTGTGCGTGCGTGCGTGCGTGTGTGCGTGCGTCTGTTTCCACACTTGCATTAAAGTGAGGATATTTGCATACTTAGTTGTATGACGGTGTCCACAAAACAGCTGTGTATTCATGTGTACACTTGTACATGACCGACAAGTTTTCCTGCTCGTAAATAAATGTCTACATTAGCAACACACTACAAACCCCAGGTGACACCAAGACACACGCTACGCAACAAACACACCACGCAACACACACACACACACACACACACACACACACACACACACGCTGATGGAAGTACTTTAAAAGTAAAAGTATAGCAATACCACAATATAAAATTACTCTGTATTCAGAAATTTACTTGAGTTAAGGTATAAAAGTATTGGCATCAAATATACTTACAGTTGTAAGTAGCCTACACATTTTGAGATGTAGTGGAGTAGAAGTATAAAGTATTGAAAAATAGACATAGGCCTAGTCAAGAAAAGGAAAAGTACTTCAAAAGTGTATTAAAGTACTAGCTACCACTGCACACACACACACACACTGACACTGGGAAATAAGCCGAGTGTACAGGTTTCCTCGCCTTGTACATGTTATTTTAAGTGCGGGTTACATATCATCTGATATCCATCCTAAATGGCTTTTCCAGCCTTGCCGCTCAGAGAGGTTTCAGAGGTAGTGAAGAGACCGCGGTAAAAAGGGGCCAACAGGTTTACTGGCTTTGGAGGGAAAAAAAGGAAAGAAGCAAACATGCAGAAAGGAAAAGAGAAGCCCTGTCTAAGTTCCACTTAGTGGTTCTTAAACTGTGGCCCGGGGCCCTCTGGTGCGCCGCGAGGGTGGGATTATAGCATAATAGGATTAGTAATAATATAATATTTTAAAACAATAGTGTAAAAAACTAATGTCATGGGTATTTTTTCTTCAACCCCGTAAACCCCATGGGTTTCATTGACCGGAGTCCCTCATGGCTTTAGTGACTTTTCTGTTTTTTGTTATTGTGGGTAAAGCTTTCGCTGAGAATACTCGACAAGCCTGTTTCATTGATGCAAGCCATCTACTGATTGATCATAACATGCTCGGAAAATGCTTGTTGGCCCACCCATCTGACTATGGGTGGGCCACGAACAACACAAGGGGACCGGTGCCAACTCCCCATGTCCCTGAGAATCTCAATGTGTCCAGATATATATCAATAATAGTGAAAATAGCATGTACTGTACATGCACGGTACATCTGTATCAGACCTACATTTACCCTAAAATGTTTTGATTATGTATTGTAGCAAATTGGAGCAATTGTGTGTGTGTGTGTGTGTGTGTGTGTGTGTGTGTGTGTGTGTGTGTGTGTGTGTGTGTGTGTGTGTGTGTGTGTGTGTGTGTGTGTGTGTGTGTGTGTGTGTGTGTGTGTGTGTGTGTGTGTGTGTGTGTGTGTGTGTGTGTGTGTGTGTGTGTGTGTGTGTGTGTGTGTGTGTGTGTGTGTGTGTGTGTGTGTGGGTGGGGTAACGCGCGTGTGCGCACTCCTATCCAAGTGAATGCTAGTCTTGAAACATGATGCAAGCAGTGAGCTGCAATTTGTCCACCTGTGCTCCAAGGCTGTCGCCACAGTCACCCTAATGAATCCTGGGTTTTGTGCGAGGAGCGAGCTGGGGCTGAGGTGAATGGGAGTGGGCTTTGATTTGTTTTTTTTACCTAAAAGCAAGACGCCACGGCTCTGAGGGCATGAAAGAGAGTTAATTATAAATACACACCATGAATGATTTCCAGTTAGGGTTAGAGAACTAAGTTCCCTTGAGCAGTGGTTCTCAAAGAGGGGGCCGGGGAGCCCCAAGGGGTCCTTCATGCGGTTCCAAGGGGTCCCAGAAAATGTTTATGAAATAGCAACAAGTCTGTTTAACCACCGTATCTTAATAAATGAATGTGAAGAAATGTGGATTATTTATTAAACATTAGTATATGGGGGCACAACATATTTTCAAATGGGCGTCTACGGGCAAAATACATTAATTTGGAGGTCGTTGACATTAAAGTGTGTGTGTGTGTGTGTGTGTGTGTGTGTGTGTGTGTGTGTGTGTGTGTGTGTGTGTGTGTGTGTGTGTGTGTGTGTGTGTGTGTGTGTGTGTGTGTGTGTGTGTGTGTGTGTGTGTGTGTGTGTGTGTGTGTGTGTGAGATAGAATGATGGAAGGGGAGGTGTGTGTTTGTTTAGGCTAACAAGCGGAAGGAAGGACCGCTAATACAATACACAAACTAAGTATCTTAAGTTAATGGAAGTCATTAGGCTGACAAATAGACTCACCAACTTAGCAAAGCTGCATGCGTTTTATAGATAGTTGAGTTCTTAACCACTCGAACCCTATAGACCGATTCACAGAGGGTTTCCTGGGTGCGGCCATTACTGAGGTGTACCATTGAGTGCAGCAGCACTGATTAGCTACACCTGGCCTACGGAGCACCTGCTCCATGGATTACACCTCAGTAATGGCCGCGCCCAGGGCACCCCTCTGTGAATCGGTCTATAGCGTCCCTATTCTTCTGGGGGTGAATATTCAGCAGAAATCGCAGATCTACAAGCTCACATTGCGACGCATTGTGATCGGCTATTCTCTGCAAAGAGAAGAGATTTGTGCTGTTGAATTATAATAATCAACTAAGGATAGGGTTTAACCACTTAAAGCACTTAAACCTGAGCTTTGTACTTTGATCGCTTTTTTCTGTCAACATACAACATTTCTTCAAAAAGTTCACAATGACTTGCGTTTCGATGAATTGTGAGAATAACCAAATGCTGGGGTTCAAGTGGTTAAGCATTTAAGTTATTGGCTGACAAAAAGTGATCTCTATCTTACTGACGCACGCACGCATGCACACACAGTGTCACACACACACACCCTAAATTGGATACAACATGGCTGCCAGGAAACAAACTCTTTCTATATTCATACCCTCATATTGATTATTTCTCTGGCTTGGTGACTGCTTGAGTGTCCCTCAGAGACCCAGCATGGCGTCATACAGACGCCGTCCAAACTTAAGTAAAAGTAAACATCTTCAGAAGAGAGGAGAGCAGGGGGTGCTCTATCTTATCTTGATGTCACATTATCTGATCTCATTATGTCGGGCCTCTCCTCTAATACACATATGAGGTTTCAAATCAAATAAATTAACCGCCTTTTACTCCAGGAACCACAGGGACACTTTGTTTTCTTTTTGTCAGACGTAGGAAAAAGATAAGTTTAGCCTAGTCGCCAGTTTGATTGAAAACGTGTCTGGTTGGCTGTTCACACATCCCGAAGGCAAATGTGGAAGGAGGCTTTGGGTGAATTGAGCATTGTTTTTATTGCATTCAAGAAATCATGATTTCATGGAAAGTTGTGCTCTTATGTAATTAGAAGAACAAGCCAATATGGCACCAAGAGCTCATTTTTGAATAGTTAAAATAGCCAATCTACAAGCTCACGACATGTCGATGTAGTTTGCTAATTGAACTATTCAAAAACATTTTTCAAAATAATTAAAGAAAGTTTAGGGAAAAGGTGTTTAGCATGGACTAAAATAGAGCCCCAAGTCTTTGATTACGTTTTTATGATAATCAGAAACTTTGCACACATTATATAACATTGCTCCCATTGAAACATTAAAACAACAAGAGAAACAACAACCTATTCATGAATAGTTTGAAACTATATTTTGATATTTTATAGGCCTATCTTATATCGTTGTTTGTCCAGTTTGTCTGTTGAATGTTTAATAGAACACAATGTAAACGCTTTTGGCTTCTTTGTGTCTCATCTATTTGGCGTTTTTACTGCTAGGCTTCTTTTAAACTGTCAATAAAACATTCAAACAAGCAAACAACAACATTTATATTTCACAGAAGAAATCAAAACATTAAGAAGAAGCTGTGAGAGCCGTAGAGTCTTGGAATCCTCAGGCTATACGGTTCACATTTCTGACTAGTATAAATAAATATAAGTAATACACAGGGACACTTTCCCAGGCGTTTATAGGCTCACACAGGCTGTTACATTAGTATTAGTTTGTGTTGGTTGTTTTCATAAACTGTCCAACTGAACATAATCATTGAATGGCTCCAGCAATAAGTCTTGATTAAAACAGTTCAACCAAGAGAACCAAAAGGATGTTTATAATTTTACATTAGACATTCACAGTTCAACTGAAAATGGACGGATACTCTGTGTTAAGTTAAAGGAGAATTCCATGCTAGAATGCTTTCTTATCTTTCTTACCTTTCTTTGTAGTTGTTACGTCCCCACCACAGAGGTCCAGTTGTTTTTTTGTGCAAAAACTCCTTATTGGCTATTTTCCCTACCATAAGCCCTCAATGAATTGCATTACATTGAATGGGAATTGAATGGGGCTATGGGGTGTTATGCTAGTTCGCTTATTTCCATCGAAAGAAGTAGTAAAGTGTGCCGCTTGGGATATTATTTACATTATGAAGAGAGGATATATACAAAGAAATTATAATTTTGAGCGATGGAAATAAGTGAATTAGCACAACACCCCATAGCCCCATTCAATTCAATGCAATTCATTTGGGGTTTATGGTAGGGGAAATAGCCAATAAGGAGCTTTTGCACAAAATAACACCTGGACCTCTTTGGTGGGGACGTAACAACTAAAAAGAAGATATTTTTTTGCGGCTTACGCCTTTTATTGATTTTTGAAGGGACAGACAGTAGGCTGACAGGAAACGGGAGAGAGATGGGGGGATGACATGCAGTAAAGGCCGTGTCGGGTCCGGGAGTCGAACCCGCGGCACACTGCGACTGGATTACCAGTCCGGTGCCCAGACCGTTACGCTACGGCCTGGGCCAGAAAGCCTTTTAGTATGGAATTCTCCTTTAACTCTTTTTGAGCGGTGCCTCCGCTCCATTACGCAGCTATGTGTGTCCCTATGTGGGTAACAAGATGACTCGCCCCGTTTCTGTTTTCCTCCCAGAATTTTCCCCAGTGAGGGGTGGGAGAGGCTGGACAGCAGACGGCTGGACTTTGAATTTCTCTAACTATAAACCTTCATGACAGCAGACAGCCTAAGTACAAATACAAGTACCTCACTGGTGACAATTCCGGGAGGAAAAACGGGCAAGCACCGGGGCGAGTCATCCGGTATTCCCTATGTGTACCTGTCTGTCCAAGCATGGAAAGCTGCAACACGGTACTGTAACTGTCATTTCCCAACCGTTTCGGACACGGGAAGGCTCGCCGGAACCAGGCCGGCCCCCTGGGCGTGTGCCTGGGGGTCTGGATGTTCCGGGGACCCCCACATTTCTCGAAGATTGTTTCCAAAAATAATCAAAGTAAGTACAAAGCACAGTACACTACAATACAGTACAGAGCACAGTACACTATAACAATAAATGTATAGTTGCATCGCTAGAAATTGACCCAAATGGACCACTTAATAATTAATAAGACTTAATAATTACACTTAATAATTATCACCACAACAATCAACACAAACATATACAGAACGGAGAGTACAAGGACTGCCCCCGAAACTTCCCACGAGGAGCAGAATAAAAAGACAAACATCTCAGAGTTCACAGCACGCCCCAGTAACTCTGAGAAGTCCCCCCCCCCCCCAACACAACCACTTTGTCTCTCTCTCTCTCTCTCTCTCTCTCTCTCTCTCTCTCTCTGCCTGGCGTCATGAACTCTGAGAGCCCTGGGAGAATGGGTGGAGAGACGCTCAGAGAGAGAAGAATGAGGTGGTGGAGGGGGCTGCGGGGGGTTAGACCGTTAGAGAATGCTGAAATTGACTTCTAAACAGATGCAGTAATTCCATTTCCATCCCTTTTAGATTTGGTATGCGGAGGAGTAGAGTGTGTATGTACAGCATGTGTGTGTGTGTGTGTGTGTGTGTGTGTGTGTGTGTTGGGGGGGTAACCCAAAACCTGGCTATCGCAGTTGCAGTGCGGAGGAGCTGGGTGATGTCCGTGTAGCAAACAGTTGGTTGCTGGCTGGAGGCTGGGGCTGTGGGGTAATGGAGGCTGGGGCTGTGGGCTAGTGGAGGCTGGGGGCAGTGGGGGGGTGCATGGGGGTGGTTGTGTCTCTATCTGGCTTGTTAATCAATACGGGCTCTGCTGCGATAGACAGCCACAGTTGTAACCGATGCTGATTGTCTGAGTTCTCTGCTATTCTGCTCTGCCTCTGCCGCGCATTGAGAGAGAGAGAGAGCGAGACAGACGGATGGGGTGCGGTGGGGGGCACCTGTTCCCAGAGACTTTTTTTAAGCTTTATTTAATCGGGGGGGAAAGTCGATTGAGCATGCCCTAGTTCACGCTAATATAGTTAGTTACACACATACACACACCTGGGAGCAATCTGGACTGGTATACAATATTCACCTGACCTAAGGACTGCTAAACAACAACATTTGTGACAGCTTGGGGCCTTGTTCAACTTCAAGGACACCTCGAGATTTACTTTAGCTTCTTATATACTTTATTGAAATATATTCAGGATTCAGGATTTACAATATATTGCCGTTATATTGTCATTAACATTAAATGTTAATACGAAAATACAGAGCATATAAATACATAAATATACTTATTACATAAATATACTACTCACAAGGTCAGTGAAGTGCCATGCTGGTCTCAACTTGTTTTGTTTGGAGTCCAGAGCTGTTGTTTACCATATGAATATAAGACTGATTATAAAACGACCCCCATTTTTCAAGACTCATCAATAGTCTAGTCCCTGATTATAATATGACCCCGTTTTTTGGGGAAAAAATTTAGTCTTATATTCAGGCCAATAGGGTATTTAGTTTTTTAGTTCAGTTTGTTTATGTTTGAAGACCACCTCTCTAGTAATGAACTCCTGCAGGGGGTTGCACCACCTCACAAACTTAGCCTAGTTATAGACGAATCCAGGAGCGGGTCTCATGGTCGCAGCTTACGTATTTCCTGTAGGCGGACTCGACGTAGCTGCGGGGTTTAAACCCTCACCAGGCGCACCTCTTCTACTATAGTGAACGGCAGAGTAACTGATGTTAGCCTCAAACGTTACTCTTTTACCTGCTTTTTACTAAACACTAACATTACAAAGATGCCCAGAACATCGGGATGAACCTGTGTAGTTTATGGCTGCTCCAACAGTAGTGGCAACATTAAAAAATAAAAATAAAACGGAATGTCAAAATATCCACCACGGTGGCTGAGACCAGAGCCATTGAGTAATGGTTGAGACGAAGCAGTGAAAGGTCCTGAAAGATACATAACGTCAGTCTTACCCAATACCCAATCTTTCAGTGTTTTATGAACACAATTGCTGCTGTATTTTATACCTCGTGCTAAGCATTTAAAGTATGAGGTATAAAGTACAGCAGCCTTGTGTTCATAAAACAGAAGAAAAACAGATTTGTGTTTGCCGAATCAGATTCCGATTCAGATTCCCTTTTTTTCTTCTTTCCCTGAAAACCACACAAACGATGGAGCTTGCACAGAAACACATTTCCCACACTTATTCACACCTGAATACCTGGCTGTGGGTGATGTGACAATAAACATTATTCTGATTCTGATTCAAGAACAATTAAGAATGTAAACAGTGACAGCTCTTTAAAAAAAAAAAATACTGACCAAACAAACCCCTACAAGAAGTGTGAATTGGTTTAATTTGGTGCTATCTGTGCTGTGGTATGTTTGTTAACTCAATTTTATAGGTTCGTTGGGAGTGTTGTTTGCACACATGTCATGTTTGTGAAGGCGTAGTGCTGCATTACAGTAATCACCCTCCCAGCATGAGGCCATAGTAGGCGCTAAGTGAAACATTGGCACCAGCGTTAAGACAAACAGCACTCTCTTTAGACTCAGACAACCCCCCACAGTGGGCTAACAAGACCACATTAAATCCCCATCCACTTCACATTGAGACACACACACACACACACACACGCACGCGCGCACGCATGCACACGCACGCCCTTAATCCCTCCTGCACACATGTCACTTTTACATTCATATACACACACATTCTTGCAGTTTACATTAACTGAAATTATTTGCATATTGTATAGCCTACAGCCCTACATTATTTAGTTGGTATGCATTTTGGTCTGGAAAATGGTCTGTTCTGAGAGAATAAAGCTGTCATATCTGTGGACACATTGTCGCTTGTATAGTGTTGAACCAGCAATCTCTCTGATACATATACAAGACACCTAGTCCTAGTGATATTATTTTGCACAAACAAAACATCTGTATCATATTAACCTACATTTGGCACCACCTTTCTATTAGTATTAGTATGTGGTGTACTGTTTATTGGGAATTTTCATGTTTATGATTCATGTAAATAAATAATAATAACAAACTTTGAACTAAACTAATTTTGTTTTGAGCAGTGTACTTGAGGGAGTTCCAGGCAGCAAAATTAGTTAATATAGCATCAACATTTTAACCACTTTAACAATATAGGCTACACATCACTGGCATTTGAAAATGACAGTATTTTTTGTAAACGTTTTATCAACACAGATCTAGTATGGGGTAGGGTCCCTGGCAGGCTGGCACAAAATATTTTGAGATGGGGGTCAATTAAATACATATGGGTCCTTGGCATTAAATAGTTTGAGAACCACTGATTTAGCTGGAGAATATGGGCAGTCCCGATTTGGCTAGCCTACATAAAAAAACACACGCATTAAACTAATCTAATAAATTATATTGTTTAGATTGTGGGTGCCACTGCCTACATTGGGCGACACATAGTATTAAACGAACACCTTGAAGTTGAATACAAAACAACACTTGATTAACTATTTAACTTATTCCACCTCAGCCTCCACTCGCCTGGGTCAAGCAGAAGGGGGAGTGACTTCACCATCTGCTATATAAGCCCAGCGCGAACTCCAGCGCACATACACACTCATTCACTCACACACACAGCCAGCCGCTGAGCTGCTGAGCACAAAGACACAGACAGAGAGGAACGCACTGATTCAATACGCGCAGCAACAACAACAAACTATAGCAATAGGACGTCACTCATCCACCAGGTTGAAGTCAGTCAGAACTAAAGCACAACTTGTTTTGTTTTTCGGATACTTTTTCCACACTACCTCGCAAGCGATTATATCTACAGAGGACCGAAGCAAGGACACTCTCATCAACGCTGTATGCGTCTACGATGAATTCACCGGCATCTCTGGATTATTAGCCGCTCCGGAGCCTGCAGCCCAAGTTTCGCTGGCACTTGGGGGGGAACAGACGACACTGCACGCGGGACACGGACGATGGAAGGACGGGACTTATTTGCGGCTCGGCGAGTGCTTTTCTTCGCCCTCGTCGCGGTGCTCGCACACGGGCCAGCGTGCTGTCTGGCGGCGAAGGAGCTCCAGTGTCAGGAGATCACGGTGCCTCTGTGTCGGGGCATCGGCTACAACCACACGTACATGCCCAACCAGTTCAACCACGACACGCAGGACGAAGCCGGGCTGGAGGCGCACCAGTTCTGGCCGCTGGTGGAGATCAAGTGTTCCCCGGACCTGCGCTTCTTCCTGTGCAGCATGTACACCCCCATCTGCCTGGAGGACTACAAGAAGCCGCTGCCGCCGTGCAGGAGCGTGTGTGAGCGCGCCAAGGCGGGCTGCGCGCCGCTCATGCGGCAGTACGGCTTCCCGTGGCCGGATAGGATGCGCTGCGACCTGCTGCCGGAGCAGGGCGACCAGGACATGCTGTGCATGGACTACAACCGCAGCGAGGCCACCACCCCCGCCGCCCCGGTGCTGGCCAAGCCCACCAGCCGGCCCCTGAAGCCCTACAACCCGCGGAAGAAGCCCGGCTACGGCGGCAGCCGGGTCTCCTCCGGTAAGCACAAGCCCGGCGCCGCGTCCTCGTGCGAAGCCGGCTGCCACTGCCGCGCGCCCATGGTGCAGCTGACCGGCGACGGCCACCCGCTCTACAACCGCGTCAAGACGGGGCAGATCCTGAACTGCGCCATGCCGTGCCACAACCCCTACTTCTCCGCGGAGGAGAGGACCTTCACCGCCTTCTGGATAGGACTGTGGTCCGTGCTGTGCTTTATCTCCACCTTCGCCACCGTGGCCACCTTCCTCATCGACATGGAGCGCTTCAAGTACCCGGAGCGACCCATCATCTTCCTCTCCGCCTGCTACATGTTCGTGTCGGTGGGCTACGTGGTGCGGCTGATCGCCGGCCACGAGCAGGTGGCGTGCAGCCGCGAGCACGGCGTGGAGCACGTCCACTACGAGACCACGGGCCCGGCGCTCTGCACCGTCGTCTTCCTGCTCGTGTACTTTTTCGGCATGGCGAGCTCCATCTGGTGGGTCATCCTGTCGCTCACCTGGTTCCTCGCCGCCGGCATGAAGTGGGGCAACGAGGCCATCGCAAGCTTCTCGCAGTACTTCCACCTGGCGGCGTGGCTCATCCCCAGCATGAAGTCCATCGCCGTGCTGGCGCTCAGCTCCGTGGACGGCGACCCGGTGGCCGGCATCTGCTACGTGGGCAACCAGAACCTGGACAACCTGCGGGGCTTCGTGCTGGCGCCCCTGGTCATCTACCTGTTCGTCGGCACCATGTTCCTGCTGGCCGGCTTCGTGTCGCTGTTCCGGATCCGGAGCGTCATCAAGCAGCAGGGCGGCACCAAGACGGACAAACTGGAGAGGCTCATGGTGCGCATCGGCGTGTTCACGGTGCTCTACACGGTGCCCGCCACGGTCATCGTCGCCTGCTACTTCTACGAGCAGCACAACAGACAGACGTGGGAGGTCACCCACAGCTGCACGTGTCCGTCGTCGCTCGACGGCGGCGACCAGCACCGCGCGGAGCAGAGCATGAAGAGGCCGGACTTTGCCGTGTTCATGCTCAAGTACTTCACGTGCCTGCTGGCGGGCATCACGTCGGGCGCGTGGGTCTGGTCGGGCAAGACGCTGGAGTCGTGGCGGACGTTCTGCACGCGCTGCTGCTGGGGCAGCAAGGCCACGGGCGGCTCCACGTACAGCGACGTGAGCACGGGACTGACGTGGCGCTCCGGCACGGCCAGCTCCGTGTCCTGTCCCAAACAGATGCCCCTGTCGAGGGTTTGAAATACTTTGGGCATGTTTGGGGGGTTTGGGTTCCAGATGGTCTCTATAGCATCAAAATCAGTTTTAACCACTTTAAACATCTACTTTTGGCTGTCTGGAAATAGCAGATCTACAAGCTCACACAATTGTGATGTGAGTTGAGCTTGTAGATCCTGCTATTTTCGAAAGCAAAAATCTCACAAAAAATGAGGAATATGCTTAAAATATGGGGGTCACTGGCACAAAACATTTTCAAATCCGCGGCCAAATGCATCTTAATTTGGGGGGCCCTTGACATGAAGAAGTTTGAGAACCAATGGAACAGGCTATCGGGAGAATGGGACTGCACTAATTGTCCATCAGCTTGTTCTAATTAGCACATTAATGAGCGTCCTAATGGGTTTCTCTTAAATAATGGAGATGCTGTCAGCCACAGAACAATGTACCTGGCATTGAGGAATGCCAAGTCTTTATCTAGGCTTAATTAAATACTATATAGCCTACAGCAGGCGAGACCCCCCCTTATCCGATACAACATGGACATGGTATGGATGAGGCTATTCTTTTTCTTTAATTACTGTGCTGCCGTTTTGTCTTAAACGCAAGATTCACAATGAGACTACGTTGCTTAAATGGGGCCATCACACTGGCCCCTTTTTTATTCTGTGGAGATGAATTGAAGTACATTTTTGAATGCCTTAACTGACGTCTCATACGGGTTGCGTAACGTGTATTTATATAATTATTGTGTACATAGCTACATATGTAAATTTGTAAATGAAATTCTATACGAGATTTGTAAATATGTATAATGTCCACTTTGATAGAAGATCTTTATTTTGAGAATAAAAAAAAAGCTTTTTATTGAATTTTACTACTTGCATTCGAGTCATTCACACCAATTCTTGGAAAATGTATACTTGCTTGAGTGATTGTTCTAATTGTTGTAGAAGTGGCTGTGGCATGGTTGTACCCAAGAAGTTAATTTGTCTTTTTCACCCTTCACAATTGTATCTGGTAAATTTACAAAACTTTTTTTTAACAATTAAGAAGTCTGTTGCCCGGTCTATAATGTTATCACAGTAGCCAAATACTCATCAATTTGTGTAACTCAAATCAAGAGTGTAGCCTGTAAGTCTACCCAAATGGAACATACCGTCCAAATTGGTTACATTTGTATTGGAAACGAACAGAGGCATTACTGTGTAGATCAGTAACCTTTCTTTGGGGACTGGACCAAGCTTGTCTAAATGCCGCAGATGCGACACCCAGCTGTTAGGGCTGGGCGGGTGACATTGGCATCAATGCACACTCCACAGGTGGTCTCTGTCCCTAATCCCACTCCCACTGAGTCTCATTTGTGTTATAAACTCCACTCTCCACAGCTAAATGCGCTGCTATGGAATTGTGCCTCCGCTACAGTTACAGTATATCTGTTATTTTGGTCCTGATGTGTGTGACATTTAATGACGGCTATAATTGAGGTGCTGGGGTCAAAGTTGAGGTTATATTCATAGGTGGATAATTGGATGGGTGCTCTAGATGCCCTACGGGGGGATCATGATGACGTCTGCCGTGCAGGGGGAGACCCTGCACTTCCCTGTGCGTAAAGGTAGCTAATTACCCCAATGCAGGTCAACGTGCGCTCGGCTCTATATTCACCCTGGGGTAAGCAGCGGTCTGTCTCCCATGGCATACACAGTAAAGTCACCAGTGTTCACTAACGGTTTTACTGACTGTGCAAGGGACGGAAAGGCACGCGTCTGTGAAATAGCTTAATCAATGTCCCTGGTTTGTCCTATAGCCTCCGAGGAGTTTATGGTCCGTGCCTAATAGCTGTTGTTATTTATACAATTGTGTAGGCCTATAGCTGTCATTTTTGGAGCAGAAAATGGTGTCTGTTTATAACCCACGCATTGTTTTGCATGTTTTGAAGTGTTATTCTGTGCTGTGTGCTCTGTGAACTTTGGAACGCTCTGTTAATGTATGGCAGCCAAGGGACACTATAGGAGCCACCTTTAACTTATGTTATGCTGCCACCTAGTGGTTAGCCCACATTATGGGCCCTATACAGACACCATATTAAAATACATCAAGGCCTATTATGTATTTGACAATTCATGCAGAATATTATGCCAGTGGTTCTCAAAAAGTGGTTCCGTGAGGTCAGATGGTTTAAAATTGACCCTTAGTTCCATTTATACACTCTCAGAGTTACAGGGATCCAAACAAAAGTTTGAAAACCACTGGAGTATAATTATAGACTATACCACAGTTAAAGTGTGACACATATGACAAATGTAGCTGGGTCCAAATAAACCATTTATCTACCCACTATCACAAATTGAGACATAATATGATAAAGAGTTCCATTCATCAAGGCAAAGAAACAGATGGTTCGATTTTCAACAAATTGGTCAACAAATTGGCGTACTCCGTACTGCCACTAATTCAGGGTAGATGATGTTAGGTTCCTGTTTAGTTCCTCTTCGGAGAGGACCATCATGGCAGCAGGAGGGTCAACCGGCGAGGTCGCCCTCAGCAAACATCAACAGAGGAAACCCGGGTTCAGAGGTCATGCGTGATCCATCTCCCGTTAACATAAACAAGAAAGGAAGCGCTCATCACCGCAGAACGGCCTGTCTGTCCCCCAAATTACATCCATGAATGAGTAATTAATTATCTAACTTGACCATCTTAACCAAGAACAAATGATAAATTAACCACATGAACCCTGCATGCGTCCCATGTTCTGGAGGTGAACATTCTAGTTCACACAGAACGATGACATGTTGTGAGTTTATAGATTGGCTATATACATTATTATATTTTCCCTTTTTTTTATATGAATTGGCAGCTACAATGATTATACATTTATCATCTTGATTCTCCATATTTTAAAGACAATTTGGTAACACTTTACTTAAAGGTCGGGTCTATAATGCATTAGCACATTTATAAAGCATTAAAAAGTGCTTATAAGATATAACACTCGTTATACATGTTTATAATCATGAAAGACAAATTATATATGTTTATAACGCGTTATAAGTGCTGGTCATAATGCATTGTAAGCTCAGTGGAACTGCACATTATAACTACCATAACTTACTTATTTATAAAGTGGCTTTATTTTAAGTTATGCAAAATGTGTGTTATGAAGCATTATAGTGCATTATAGACAATTTCAGGACCTCAATTGGTCCTGAGAAAGAAAAATGAAAACAATACAAAAACAATGACATGTTTGTCATGTTATGTGGGGTGAGGGGCAAAGGTCACATTCTGACATTTTCTTTGTGTGTGTGTGTGTGTGTGTGTGTGTGTGTGTGTGTGTGTGTGTGTGTGTGTGTGTGTGTGTGTGTGTGTGTGTGTGTGTGTGTGTGTGTGTGTGTGTGTGTGTGCGTGCGTGCGTGCATGCGAGAGAGAGAGATTTCAGTATTACAGCCTGGTTACTAGTGGAAGCATTGGCATTTAAGGCTATGGGAGTTGCCATTTATGTCATTGGTTTAAGTTAATTATAAAACAAGGTGTCATATTACCAAATGATGAATTTAAGCCAAGGGCACCATATGGTGAGACATGTGGTTGTTTTCTCTGAGAGACCGACCTGTTGTAGAAGCATTGTTCTTCAATTTTACAATTTACAATTTAGGAATTTAGCAGACGCTCTTAATCCAGAGCAACATTAAGCAAGAACAAAAAGCATCACATACATGTACATAAAAGTAGTTATCATGAAACATAGCGTAAGCTAAGAACGTAACAGTGGAGTATCTATGAAACTATAAATATATACTATACTATGCTATATGTACTATGAAGTGCTAGTGCTGTCTACATACTGTAACATGCTATAAGTCTGTATCAAATGCTATCTAAGTCTACAAAAAGTGCTATCTAAGGGGGTAGGTTTTTAATCATGAATTTTGTATGATGTATGGGTTGGATATTGACATGTTATGATTTTATAAATTATAACGACTCTCTTGTAAAATAGTTTTTAATTTTTTAATCTCAATTGGAAAACAAAAGAACAAAATAAAGACTTTTTTTATACAGTATATGTGTGTGTCATAGCAGGAAAAACGATTCCAGTGTGTGGGTTTTAGTTACTTCAGTAAATTCTAGCACCACTTCATTCACTGGTGCTTCTGACCTTGAACCAATGGTTCAATACACATTACCTGACCTCAAAGCCCCAAAACAAGTCAGATAACTCATTGGATGTGTATGCCTTTACACACCGTCAGCCTTCAAGGCCGGGCTCATGTCTTTTTTCCTCCATTAACATCAAAGAATGAGAAAATGGATCCCCCCCCCCCCCTCTCTGCTGCTCACCGGAGACGGCGTAACCACAATTCCCCGCGCTCCGGTCTCGGAGGTGAAAAGGATGCAGACGGATCAATATTTTTGATGCCTCTGACATCTCTTCTGATGTGCTGTTGAGCTCAATGTTGATTCCTCGTGTCACCCTGACATTGGGTTGTGTGTGCTGTAGTGGTTTTGGATGGTCACTGTGCTGTATTGGTGTGTTAACTTTGGACTAGAAGTGGATGGTGAGAGGTGCACAATTGTAACCAAAATTCATTGGTCAATTTTCTTTCTAATATGATATCAATGCTTTTACATGTTTTATTATATTCGTCTTTTTACCTCCCGTGAGCAGCTGGTTATTCATGTTTTTTCCAATACATTGCTGTACTGAAATTTAGCAAACAAACAGGAGAAGGGCCAGTATTCGTGAGGTGTTGCTGACCTTGGTAAATAATGATATAAAAGTGAAAAAAGGCGGCACACTCGATCGTAACCACGATGCAGGATTTATTTAAATGAAAACCAACATTTCAACCTGGGTCTTCTTCAGGGAACGTAGTGAAATTTACAGCATTTCCAAAAACATATTTCTTGCTCATGTAGTGAAAATAGCAGAAGTATCATGGTCAGTATCATGATCAGTATCATGTCCTTGGGAAGGTCTTCTTCAGGGAACGTATTGAAATTTAGAACATTTCCAAAAACATATTTCTTGCTCATGTAATAATAACTTGGATTTATATAGCGCCTTTCAAGAAACCCAAGGACGCTTAACAAGACAAAAAACAAAAAACAAAACTAGTTGCCAAAAGCCAAAGTCAACAAATGTCTTTTCAGTGCAGACTTGAAAGAGTTCAATGTGGGAGTCTATGTGGTAGTGAAAATAGCAGAAGTATCATGGTCAGTATCATGCTCAGTATCATGTCACTATAGTATCATGATCAGTATATCTGTATCATGTAAGTATCATCGTTTCATGTCATTGATTGATTGATTGAAGTATTTATTAACAGTTTGCAGAATTACAGTACATTTCAAGCACAATCAGTCTACACAGTATCTTCTAGAAATATGGAATTATTAAATTATTATTGATGTATTCATTTGTTTATTTACTCATTTTTATTTATTTATAGTAGGCCTATAGTGGACCTCTTCAGTTGTGGTAGAATACATGTGCATATCTGGTGCATATTTGCGCTTGTCCAAATATTGGACAAACTTCACAGCTGATTTGTGTGGTATGTTGTTGTGTACATGTGTAAATGTCATGGGAAGAACTGTAAAAAATAAAGTTTACCAAAAAAAAAACTTTACAGCAATTTATATCCGTTTTGGTCAAATATGTAATGTAAAATAAGTTTTAATTACAGGTCTCTACAAGGTCTCTATCAGCTACACTACACACATTTCACCACCAGAGGTCAGTAAAAGCAACAGTACATAAAAACTGTGGCCTACTATACTCAATTATTTATTTGAAAAATATATTTGTGATTGGTGTAGGGACACTTCCAATGCTTCCTTTAATCAATAACAAAGGTCTGTAAGCCTATTTACTTCCGGTTTGACTGCATAGGAGCCTGTTAAATAGCATTGAAAGGATGCTATTAAAGCACAATAATGTAAGGTTTAAAGTCCAAGACAGCCAGAACACCATTATTCTATAAACATAACCTTACCGCAGCCTGTGATGATATGTGACTCTAACCTGGTTTATTTAAGAATTGGCTACTCTAAAGAAAGCAATAAAATCTAAATCTATTCACCTAATGATATTGTCAGCCCTGACTGTCGTTCTCTGTTCTTTACTTTAAAATAGAGAGTATATGCAGATGGTCTTGATGGCTGCAATCTGGATTTGAACACCGTGACCATCCTCCAGGGAGCAGACTGGGAGGCAGCGTAAAGCGTCCCATTAGGGGTTAATTCTCCACGCAGCATCTTTAGCAGAGATTCCACCACCATCTCATCCTTCATCATCATCATCATCAACGCCCACCTCTTCAGACTTCACTATAGCCAGCTATGCACCCAGTGCTGTTTTGACTGTGAGTACTTTTAGAGACAATTTCTTTAATTATTTTTGCCTATACTATAGTCTTATTTTCCCCCCATGTAAAGTGACTTTGAGCATTCAAAAAGGCACAATATAAGCCTGAGGTTGTTATGATTATTGTTATTATTATCATTGTTGTTACAGCTCATAATACATTCAGATGACACTTTTATCCAAATCATGTCACAGTGCCATGTACATTTATTTTGAGTGTAGGAATCAACCACTAGATGTCACTTCTGCTTAGTTTTCAAACCTGACTTCACCGTTAGCTGATTGCCTATGTATGGGCTCATTGGAAAACACCACTGCATTATCAAAATTGAAACATAAATACCTGATAATATTTTACATTATTTAATCTTGTAATTCAACAGGGATACATGTATGGCAAGGCTGCAGTCACATTTGTGTACTTAACAAGCTGTAAGACATTAAAAGGCATATCAAACAAAAAAAGAATACAGATGAAAAACAAAACGGGCTGCTGCTATGCAAGGGAGGCATACTACCAATGCTCCGTCGGACCAAACACATGAACCCGCTATGCAACCCTTACATCTAGACTAGCATCAGGGCCTTTCTCATGTTGGATTCGCAAGGTCTCTTCTTCTTCTTTGGTGCCATCACCTGTGGGTGTTCGTGTCTGCGGTGGCCGCGAGGCTTTCACTTTGAACACGTCCCACTTCTCAGGAATTGCGCCTTTGTTGAAGAGCAGCGAAGACAGGTGAGAGAACAACAAGATGCTGGCCAGGGCGGAGAACATGCAGATGGTCTTGACGGGGGCAATCTGGACATGAACTCCATCCTCTAATTTGCACACTGGGAGGCAGAGCGCAGTTGGAAGCCATAACAGGGGTTCTCCGCACAGCACTCTCAGCACAAACCCGACCAGGAAGCCCGTAATAGCCCCGTAACCATTGGAGATGCTGAAGAAAAGGACAGCGACCAGTTGAGGGAGCACAATGATGTAGCTCACCTCCGACCCCAGGAACCAGAACACCATGATGCTGTTGTCCAGCACTGTGAGGGAAGTGCCAGCCAAACCCACCAACACAACAGAGACACGGACTACCCACTGGAACTCCCTCTGTGATGCCTATGGGAAGAAGTGAGTCAAATGAGGCTGGAGATATCCATGAGGTGTCAACAAATACCTTCCTGACCATTAGGAACAAAAGTCTGGAGAGAGCGACTGATGGATTTCATTTTGTAATTTGTACCATTTTCCATTAGTTAGTTAGACAGTTAGAACATATTTCTTACCCTTGAGGTAACACGGTTTTGTTGTAATATAAACATTGTGCATACATTTCACAACAAAAGGAAACGATACAAGAGCTGATGGCTGACGTGATGACGCTTTGTGTATAAAAACTATATGTATCTCTGTTTCCATTGTGGTCCTCTGTATAATATCGCTATCGGCAGATATGACCCTGCAAATGATCGGATATTGGTCATAATTTCATAATCGTACACCCCTAGGGCCAGTTGAAGTCAAGGCCTGGTCTTGTCTTCTAGGTCAAAGTGACTTTGAGAGTTGGCCAGGGTGTCATAGGAACAGAAGGGGCAGATGTGCATCCTTCTCACCTGGGGCCTCAGGATGGCCTTGTAGATATTGGAGGTGAAGATGGTGGCTGCCGACAGCATGAAGGAGTCCACGGAAGACATCACCGCAGCAGCCACCGCTCCGATTCCAATGAAGGAGATGAAGGATGGGGTGAGATGCAGGAGGGTGACGGGCATGACCAAACTCGCCTCTCCACGCTCAAACGGGGATGGAGAACCATATGAGGTCAGGTTCCAGTCTGACGAACATACAGTGAGAGGTTCAGAGAGAACAGTTTAATCGGATGTGTATTGACTTATGATCAACAGTTATTATGCAACAAAACAGTGTAATTCAAACAGTCCAAATACTTTATTCTGATTGGCTGTAGAACTACGCCTCCCAGCCATTGTAAAATACCTGGTAACCTGAGAGACCTCTCGTGGCTTATTGCTTTAATTAACCTTGGTGTATTTACAAGAGCACACAACGTTTTGTTGGCACTCAGAATGCAGTGCAAGATCATCTGACAACACTTGACTCTAACCCAACTATATCTTTTTTAAATATGGGATAATATCAAAATCATAAAGACCAATGCAAACAGATAGGCAAGTAGGTTTATAGAAACACTGTTTATGGCTATATATTTTATAGCCCTCTCAACAAGCCTTTGATACCTGTTGATGCAGCCACTGCCCCGATCAGTATAGGAGGGATCGCAAATATGAGAATAATACCGGCTGCGGCAAAACACATGATCTGCCCGTTTGCCTTAGAAGAGGCAGCCAGGGTCCTTTGGTGGAAGTTTTGAAAAGCCAGGTTCCCAAAAGCCTTGGAAAGGGAGGAAATCACAGTAAGTAGAGCAGGTGACGATGGCAAATTGACAGTTCAACTTTGCAACATGTTGCCACAAAATATAGCATTATATTGACGACACCACATGTCAGTGTTTCAAATTATTGAAGGGCCACAATATCTTATGATGCAAATTAATGCATTCTTTGAAGGAATTAAATGTGACACGCCAATACAATCCCTATCTTCTACTGCCACTGAGTAGCTAGCTCCTCTGAACAGATTTGGTTGTTAACTTTCTCTGCGAAGTACGAACATATTCGTACCCCCAAGCTATGGGACGTTATCGGCTAGGTACGAACATATTCGTAGCCACCCCCCCCCCCCCCCACACACACACACACACACACACACACACACAAACCCCCACCACCCCACCTTTACACCATAAATGAAGCACCAACGCCTCCATCACCCCCAGCTACAGTATATGGTATCTTTGCACACGGCCCCATAGGCCCCATAGACTAGGATTTTCAATGCCTTATAACTCTTGAAATATGAGCACTGTCCATGGTGATCGCCATCCATCCGATGGTTACAGCGGTGTTCTGGGGGCTGCTCAACAGCCTGTGAACATGATGGAAAGTCACTGGATACTGCCTGGCAAAGGTTAGCTTCACTTTGCTGCCACCTAGCGTAGCAATAAAAGAGCATTGATCAACAACAGTTTCAAGGGGCTTAATTACTTAATTCACTTTCCTTGTCCAGATTGATCCCAAGTGAACTGGAGGATTTGGCCCAGTAACCTTCTAGATACAATCCTGTGACTCATGGCTTGATGAGTAGGCCTATTTCTCTTGTGAGTCTAGTGATAAGGTTATACCGTACTCAGTCTGTATATAAAAAGAAAAGTAAAACCACCAGCTTACAAAAAGCAGAAAGTTGTCCATCCACCTCCCTGCTCTGTCTGCATCCACTGTCCCGACCCAGGAGGCACGAACGGTGTTGTTGAAGGCTGTCTTTGTGATATCAGAATAGGAGGGACTCATCAGAGCAAAGGGGGCACACAGCCACTGTGGAAACATGCATGGTACTTTATATATAAACACTACAGTATGTGCTGATATTTGAGTTTTTGACACTGTTGGCTGTTCTTCACCTGCTCATCCAGGGGAAGAACAGCCAACATAACTGTATAGCTTACATAGACTGCCCACAGAGAAGAACCTTCTCCAGTCCATCCATACCCCTAAATGTTTCTGTTTTACTGGTGACATCAGTGCTGCTCATCATTTGCAATTAGTGTGGCGTGCCTACCAGGCTGACAAAAATGAGAGTGAGCTGGACGACATCAGTGTAGGCCACAGAGTATAAACCTCCAAGTAGAGTGTAGAGAATGGCCACCGCAGCGGAGATCCAGATACTCATAGTGTATGGCACATCCAGGACCACGCTCATGGTTGCACCTATCATACATGTACACAGACGGACGCGCGTGTGCACACACACACACACACACACACACACACACACACACACACACACACACACACAGACACACCTATACTAGGTCAATGGAAAATACAGCATCCAATTGTATTGTGTCTTATGGCCATCTGTTTACCAGGAACATAGAATCTGGGGATCGAGAAATGTGTTGATGTGTATGATATATAATTATCTATCTACAAATCCTGGGCCATATCTGAAAGCAGAGGGTGGGATACACATATACTAAAATCTTAATGTATACAATTCTGCATATATATTGAATGATTTCAGTCCCTGAACTAGCAACTCCTACAGTTTGGCCAGGTTGCCTGTTCAGTGGGGTGCGGAACTGAGGGAATAGTGTGTTCATCCGCATGTGTAATGCGCCCAACCCAGGGAAACTCCTCACTGTCAGTCGAAAAGAAGAAACCAGCTATAAGATATGGGGACATGGTTGAAAAAATCCTTTACGGTCTTCTTACTGTAATGTATTAGAACACAAGAACATACATTTGTTAGTGTTTGCGTGCACACTGTACCTAAGCCAATCAATGTCCCAGTCAACCAGATGATTTCCGCTACAAGTGAGGCCAGGGACAGAAACACACTCAATACTTTCCCATACTTGATCTGAAATGGGTCGATCATGGTCACATATTTTCTTTCCCTCATTGGCTGGGCAAAGAACAGGCCACCTTAGCAACAGAACATAATAGAGATAGTCAGATGCAGCAAACTCGGGTTGTTATACATAGGGTATTTTGGCACAAATAAATAACTGATAATCTGTCATTTTTGGCAAGCGCTATCATTGTATGATTTTGTCTTACCAATTATGAAGGATGTTGAATGGCCAATAGGGATGACCAGAGCCCAGACCAGGCCCAGGTTTGGGGTATAAACTATTTCTGTCATTCCAACAATGAAACCTCCTCCAAGCAATGTGGCTATAGGGGATTAATAAACAAGTTGTTTTATGGATAACAGTGATCATGCAATAAAAACAAAGTGATGAGAAGTAGATATATGACTGAAAGGTTGCTGGTTTGAATCCCAACATGTATCTTCTCTCATTCAAGATAGTCATAACAAAAATAAAATGTTAAATCATTGTTTACACTTTCATTGTTGGACTACATACTATAGTTTACATCCTGTACCTTACTCCAATGTTATCTCTACTGGAGAACAGGAAAATAGTATTATTTCTTGTCCTAATCATTGTGCATTGTTGCATTAACTCAACTTAATTCCAATGGGTGCCAGTGGAACGCCACTTATTGAGCCCTTCCTCCTTTAATTTACTCCAAGTCAGAAACCAGGGCATGGACCAGACTTGAACATTTTAACCCATTCTGACCGGGCACCCATTTTGGTGTTGGCATCATGTTATGCTTTAGCTATTGAAAAATAGCAGACCTACAAGCTCATACCGCGCCACCGAGTGGCGCGATATGAGCTTGTAGGTCTGCTATTTTTGAAAAATCGAAGACACTTTTAGAATCTGATCTCAGGTCAGAATGGGTTAATAATGAAACTGTCAGGATGTAATAGACATTTTTAGAATCTGATCTCAGGTCAGAATCAATGTTATTGCATGGAATTACGACCGTTCCTCTTCCACTAATTCTTACTGACTTCATATGTTTTCCTTCCTAGTACTTTCACAACAAACTTTGAAGATGCCACCAACTTGTTTCTCTGCCGTCACCCCAATTGCCTTTTTTATCATCAGTTCCTTGCGTATCTTCATCCTCATTCTAATGTAATCTTACAATTGTGTTTTCTTTGCTTTTTTTTTGTTTTGTGTAAAGCGCATGAATTACCGTATACCGTAATTTCCGGACTATAAGCCGCACCTGAATATAAGCCGCACCAGCCAAATTTAGGGAAAATCCCATATACAAGCCGCACCGGACTATAAGCCGCACCGGACTATAAGCCGCAGCTACGTTAGCTCAGAGCCTGAGATGGCTCTGCGTTAGCTGTAAAAATCCATAGATTAGCCGCACCGTTGTATAAGCCGCAGGGTTCAAATCATGGGTAAAAAGGTATGTTGAAATATGCTATACAAAGAGAATTGCCTTGCCTTGCATGGCAAAACATTTGAATTGTAGCAAAATACATGAAAATATTGTCTCTTTTGATATGGACGCTCGCTCACGCTCATCAGTAATTAAACCTGGGCAAGTAACCAAAAATATATTGTTGCTGTCGGGTAGAAACCTCATATTTCCAAAATTGTTACATTACAGGATTAAAAAATAAATAAATCTAACATAGCAGATATACAAGCTCAAAAGTCAAAACACATTTACATTTACAGCTTGTAGATCTGTTATTTTTACTACTTTTGTGTGACACTGTAGTATGACGAACTATAGAACATTAATTTATTAAAATAAATACAAATTTAAATTATGCAAAAGAGAGGTTTCTGCCCGAAAGCAACAGTATTGAAACTGATATTTAGTAGAATATAAGACATATAACCGAATAATCAATAGGTTTCTTTTTACGAATCAACAGAAAAAATTCTAACAGATTTTTCACAAGCGACTAAATGGATTAATCTGTGTTATACTTTGTTCATCAATGGTGGTGTATGGAAATGTGAAAATAGCCAATCTACAAGCTTACAACGATGTGACGTGTTGTGAGCTTGTAGATCTGTTATTTTCACCATTAAAAAAAAAAAAAAAAAAAAAATCCTGATATTGATTAACAGTCACTTCGCCCCAGCCTACATGTATGATGTATATACCAGTCATGGTGAATATCCCCACTAGGAGACTGATGTTCCTGTTGGCCAGGAGGATGGTCTCTGTGCTGTTAATCCCCCCGCCTCTCTTCGCCGTCTTCCTGGCCTTGAGCGAGGCCCAGATACCTGTCCCTAGAACCAGCAGGTAGAATATCACCATGGCAACGACTCCCGGGACGTTGATGGCCATCTGAAAAAAACAGACGTGTCCAGTAGTAGACTATAATGTTAAGATTTTTTCAAATGTACTAATGGTCCACTTGTAGACACTGCAACTCAGTGACCGACTGATGCACAAGTGAATTAGAAGCCTGAGTATAATGAGGTGTTGCGGGTGCCTCAAGGCTGTGTTTACACAAGAGTCCTTTTAAAATAAATATTTTCTTGAATATAGGATGCAGAAGACGGCCAGAGAGTCAAAACAGACTTTGTCCTTGTGGGTTTTTTTACTATAGAGCTATAGTCAAAGGACAAGGTCTGTTTTGATTGTGCCATTACACAATCCATCATTAGAATACACCTGATGGTGTCATAGTGACACAATAAACTTCACCTGCTTGTGAAAGCCACCACTCTAGGAGGGGGGAGGGGTGAGTGTGGACTAAACTGTTCTGGCCTTTTTTGCAAGTGACCAACTGACAAACAAGGGAGTTGGCTGTGTTCAGCTGCATGGTGCCGCAGCCTCAAGGCTGTGTTCACACAAGACTCCTTATATTTTCTTTCCCTTGTTTATACTTCACTGTGCAACGGGACTCCTATGCTGGAAAATAGCAGATATGCAAACTCACAGCACATCATCATTGAAGACACTGAACTTGCAGATCTGCCATTGTTGCCATCCAAATGCATTATATGGTTAAATGGGCCCTAAAGGATGCAGAGATTATGTGTGTGTGTGTGTGTGTGTGTGTGTGTGTGTGTGTGTGTGTGTGTGTGTGTGTGTGTGTGTGTGTGTGTGTGTGTGTGTGTGTGTGTGTGTGTGTGTGTGTGTGTGTGTGTGTGTGTGTGTGTGTGTGTGTGTGTGTGTGTGTGTGTGTGTGTGAGAGAGAGAGAGATGCAACTTGGCCTGTTGTACCATGAGGCTGATTTGAAAACTGTCAAGTGGCATTTCTTCCTCAGCCTATAGTTGGAATAGGCAAAGCCGTGGATATGCACGGCTTTGATATCCGTGGATATGCACGGCTTGGGTGACTTCTCCTTGCACCAGCCATCCAAATACACTTTCCAGTGCAACTATAGTCCTTCATTCAGTCTCTCCATTTTTTCTGTGACCATTTTCCAATATTGGTCTCCGCCAATTAGAACTCCTAATTCCACTGCATCCATCCCTATGATGGGTACATCTGCTATGGGCATTCCTTTGGCTTCCAAGTCCCTCCTTATCTTTCCGTTTGGCGCTTTAATCATAGAAGAGCTCAACTTGGGTGTTTCCAATAAATGGACATCAATGCTTTGATTGTTCTTAATATTACTCAAACGAGCCTTCACTTTCCTGCAGGTAATTCTCTGGGGTGTTTTGGAACCAAACACATACATACATATTCAACGTTTCTTTACCTATAACTGGCAGGTTAAGTGCTCTGGAAATATCCTCTTTAATGAAACTGGGTGCTACCCCATCTAATAGGCACCTGGCTACTTGGCTTTGCGTTGGTGCATCTATCCAAATGGTAGCTGTCTGCAGTAATACTGTACTATTGTCAGAGTTGCTTGCTACACCACTAACTGCTGAACTGCATCTGCAACACTGTGGTCAGCCTGTCTGTCGTTGCCGTGGTCGGCGCGTCTATCATGCGCTGTATATTGACTGGCTGTTTGATTGCAAACTGTTTTGTGGTGTCTGCGCCCGCACTCTTCACAGTGAATGCCTAAACTGACCATGGAGAAGTTCACTGGAGATGTGAGTCAATGGCAAAGCTTTTGGAGTCAATTTGAGACAGCAATAGACAAAAACACGAGTCTCAGTAAAGTCACATATTTAGTGTGGTTGCATATCCACGGATAGGCTATCCCAAGCCCATATCCACGGATAGGCTATCCCAAGCCCATATCCACGGCTTCCCAAGCCGTGCATGCCTATTCCCACTATAGGCTGAGGAAGAAATAAATGCCACTTGACAGTTTTCAAATCAGCCTCATGGTGGCGCTACAACAGGCCAAGTTGCGTCTCACACACACACACACACACACACACACACACACACACACACACACACACACACACACACACACACACACAAACCCAAACAAACATGTTTAAATTACTCCTAAACGTTTTGCCAAACATCACACACTCTCCTATCCTCCTGGTGGAGACCTGTGCCCAGAAGGGCACTTTTTCTAGTTAATTTCTGCATCCTTTAGGGCCCATTTAACCATATTATGCATTTGGATGGCAAAAATGGCAGATCTGCAAGTTCAGTGTCTTGAATGAGATGTGCTGTGAGTTTGCATATCTGCTATTTTCCAGCATAGGACCGTTGCACAGTGAAGTATAAACAAGGCTTTAGGATTTATAAGTTGTTTTTAGAATCCTCCTCCTGCAGGAGCATATCCACGGATATCCCAAGCCGTGCATATCCACGGCGTGCATATCCACGGCTTCCCAAGCCGTGCATGCCTATTCCCACTATAGGCCGAGGAAGAAATGCCACTTGACAGTTTTCAAATCAGCCTCAGAAAACATCAGGTAAGTGACGATACCCATTGCAGAAATCTGCACGGCGTAGCACCTGGTAATTATAAAAGCCTAACTTAATTTGCTCACTTCTTCATCGCAGCTCACTTCCAATAACACCCTAACACCCAATTAAAATAAGAAGCTGGCCTATTAAAACAAGAACTATATGTCATGTCTAAATGTAACTAGAACTGCACTCTGTCGAGTGCATACTTGCTTGTTGCACACTAGTAGGCCATAAATGGCCAACTAGTGCGCAAGCAGAGCGCGCATGTAATCTTTTCGCCCGCTGTAAACTGCCAAATTTCAGTATCTCTGTGAAGGAACGTTTGAAATGATTAATGTTTAGATGTAATTATTTGCTACCTACTATACATGTAATCATTTAGTATTAAGTATGATTCTAGTTTCTATCTATATAAGAAATACTGTTTTATTGTTGTAGATATATTCTGGATCCATTTTTTGTTTTTCAGAGACAAATAAATCATTGTGTTGAAAAAAAAAGGTATATAAACTGAATTAAAATATGTTATACAGTATACTTTTTCTGTAAACGGTGGAATCTCAATATCTCTGTGAAGGAACATTTGAAATGTGTAATTATTAGGTGTAACTATTTACTACCTATCTAATTTATGTATGTAAACGCCTATAAAAAAAAGTATATAAACTGAATTAAAAATGTAATTTTAATTTTAAATCTATTTCATGTTAGACTATAGTGATATTAATACTAAATCATGGTCAGAGTAATATGTGTCTCTAACTTCAATTTCTATAATAATACTTTCACATTTGTTAAAATATACATGATCTAAAATATTTCCGTAATCTGTAGTTGGATTTGTATTTAATTGTTTAAAGCCTAATTTTGACATGTAGGTGTTTATACTTCTTTCTATCTCAGTATTATGGTCTTCATTGAAATCTCCTATTATCAAAATTGCAGAAGTCGGAGATGATATGTACTGTATCATGTATTCGAGAAATGTGTTTAATTTTGAAAGGTCTGTTTTAGGTGATCTGTACATAAGAATGATATATAGATTTTTATCTTTTACATGTATACATATATGTTCTACTTTCTCTAATATCCTGCTTTCAGTTGGAATTCTTTCAATGGAAATATCTTCTTTTATAGCAAACATAACTCCCCCACCTATATCTTTTTCTCTGTCATTCCTCATTGTATTGTAATTCGTGTTCGTTGTTTTTAATTTAAAAGTAATGTTATTATTTTTCTTTAAGTGTGTTTCAGTAAAAGCTATTAGATCCAACATTTCGAGTTGGGAATCTGAGTTTATATCTTCTAAATGTGGTAGATAACCTCTGACGTTCAATAATCCAATATTTAATGAATGTTTTAATGGTAATTGAGTTATTTTACGTATATTAGGATTTTCAAGAGGTGATTGTCGTAATCGTATCATTTCTCTCTCTACATTCTTATCTACTTTGATCTTCGTAGGATTAAAGTCAAGTATATATAGATCTTTTATCCTTTTTACTCTGCTGAATGCTACATAGGCTTGTCCCGGGTTAAAATGTGAGCCCTTCATAGATACGACAATCTCTTGTATAGTTAAACCTTGGACCTTATGAATAGTTAATCCCCAAGCTAATGTCAACGGGAATTGAAATCTATTTGTTGATCCTGTTTTTCTGCCTCCATGGAAAATGATAGCTTCATGTCTGTAAATTGGAACTGCTTCTGGATATTTTTTATAGGTACTATTAGCCTTCGCATTAAGACCAACATATTTGTCTTGGAATTTAACGAGTATTACTGTAACATACGTGCTGTTTTTCCCAAAGTCAATATACTCAACAAATCCTCTGATACCGTTGACTAATCCAGTCAGTTGGTAAACCTCCTGTTTGTGATAGTTTCCTATTTGTGCAATCCAGATCAAATAGTCGTGTGTCTTTATCTTTTCTACTATCTTCTGCCTTTATATGATAAATAGTAATATTCAATTTTTCAAGTTTGTAGTTATTGTGTTCATCGACAGATTTATTCTCTGCAAACACATGAAGTGCATCTTCTGGGTAATTATCAGCATTAGCATTTATTTCTCTTGATTGTAACTGTTGGATATCCTCATCTGTTATTTTTCCTTCTCTGACTCGATTCAACATTACAGCAAAGTTCAAATCATCTTTCTGGCGCATTACTTCATTAAGTTCCAACAATTTAAATGAATCCCATCCATTACCACATATATTTGCAATTGCATTACTTGTACCTTGAAAGATGTATTTTTGCATTACTGGTGGTAATTGGAATAGATCTCCAACAGCTAAAATAGATACATTGCCAAATTGTTCTTGTACCTTTGAGCCATTTTCCATAACATTTGTGCCTTTAATTTGACTCAATCGTTTATGTACTTGGAGAAAAATGTCTGCACCAATCATAGAAATTTCATCTATAATTAATAATTGCAGATTTTGTAAGGAATTTTCTAGTAATGCTACCTTTTCTTGATTCAGTGGTAAGAAAGAATTTCCAAATCTCGATGATTTTACAGGAGCGAGGCAGGTCACGCTGGGGACCTGGCGTCGTTGCAGCAGGGCGGAGGGAGACGATAATCCAGGTTTCACGTGTGTGTAGTGGTCGAACCGGCGGTCAGTATTGAGGTCTTGATATGGTATCTGAGGTCTACTACGTGATCTGTCTTCTTCTGGCTTCATTACGTTGTATGCATCAGTATTTATGGTAGAGAGTGATGTCATTCCTGGCGTCCTGGTTGTGATGTCAGAGAGGCACTCCGTTGCTTCGTAACACTTCGCCCTTAGTGAAGCTGGTCGATGTGGAGCCGTGGACCAAGGATCTCTTCTTGATCGGCGGCCGTCGTCGCTTCGGGCTCTGGCCTCTTCGGACTCTACCATGAGGTGTTCTGGGGTGCTCTTGCAGACTCTGCCAGAGTGTTGACCTGTTCTTCGAGCTTGTCTTCCAGACTCGGTGGTGGTGGTGCATCAATGCTGGATGTGAACTGCACAACGATGCTTGGGCCGTTATGGCTTAGAGAGCCCTAACAGGTAGGCGGAAGTGATGGCGCCAGTGTGTTTGGCTGCTCGTCTCCTGCTCTCGTTTTGGTTTGTGTTTCTGCTGTGTCTAAGCCTTGGCACTGTTCAGATTAAGTCTCTGTTGGTGTATGATCGCCAATCCCCGGCACCGAGGAGGAAACGTCTCCGCCGCCGTGGCAAATGGAGTGGCAAGCTGGTGAAGCTGAAAGCCCGTGTATGCTACTCGTCTTTGTCTCACGTGAAACCTGGATTATCGTCTCCCTCCGCCCTGCTGCAACGATGCCAGGTCCCCAGCGTGACCTGCCTCGCTCCTGTTGCTAGCCTGGATGTGCTATTCCAGCCCTGCCGTTCCTGCGCTCCTCAGCTCTGGAGACGCGGGGTGAATCTCTGCAATCAGCGGTCGCTGCGCCACGATCCTAACTCCTCCGGATCAAAGGCTCCAGCCCCTGTCAGGATTGGCCTGGTGAATGCCAGATCGCTGACAAATACAACATTTATCCTGAGGGATTTCTTCAGCTCCCGCGCCCTGGATCTCCTCTGTCTGACAGAGACGTGGATGGTGGCGGGTGAGTGCAGCGCCCTCGTTGAACTGTTGCCGGCCGGCTGTTCCTATTTCAACTCCCCGCGGCCCTTGAGCAGGCAGGGTGCGGGAACATGGAGCAAACACCATAGGACCTAAAGGATGAAGCGTTTGAATGTCGTGTGGGTGTCCAGCTAGCCAACAGTCCAACAGTGTGAACAGCTGCGGTTGTCAGTAAGATTACCAGAATGGCTAAACCTAACCGGCCTAGCCTAGTCGGCCTGGCTTTGTTCGGTTTCGTCTCATTGATCTGCAGCGGCTCTCCATCAAGCAGGGCGTTATCGCTTCTCCTGGGCGTCGTGTGGGATGTCTTCCCGGCGATGGTCTACTGGTAGTTGCCGTCTCGGCCCTTGTCACTGCGGCAGCTGGCGATTTGAGGCCGTTTGCGTCGTGAAGCTGAACCTCCTCAGTGGTCGCATGGTCGACCACTGCCTCAGCATTCCTGGCCACTCCGTCACTGAAGAGAGAAACCTGGCAGCGAACCTCCACTCAGGATTGTTTATTTTAAGGACCTTTTTCTTCATAGAGTTTAGGTTTCCAAAAATATCATGTATTTCAGTTGAAAAAAAAACATTTAAAAAATAGGTTGTTCCAAAAATATCATGGATTCAAGTTGAAAAAAAAAATATTAAAAAATATATATTATACTCGTATTTATTTACATAAAGAATCAATAAATTTGCATTGTTTTTTATCAATTTTCTTTACATTTGTCGCTGTGATAGTTACATTCTTTTTTATGTTATTTGTTACTATTTTCAGGCACATTTTAAACATACTTATTTTTATTACTACCATTTAATTCAATCAAATAATCTTCTGACTCACCCAACATTTCAGAAATAATATCATGTTGACAACTTATCAAAAGGTATTGATCACACACTGCTATATCTTGCGTTTTAAATATGATCTTTAATCCTGATTTACAATTGTCAGATGTTGTATTACACGAATTACAAAAGTAACCTTCATCCACGAGTCGAATGACCGATTCATCACAAGTTCGACATAAAATCGTTGGCGAATCTTCCAATTTAAACTCAATAATCCTCCTTCTTTCACTGTGCATAGGATAGCTGAGAGTCTTTGGCTGAGAGTCACCCCAGCTAACTGGTACACCTGAGAGTCTTTCACCCTTTCTAGCCTTCCCCCGTGGACGTGTCAAATGATCTGGATTGTTGATATGTCAGTTTCGGTGTGGAGGTGTCCTATTGATCTAGATCTGTGTTTACAACAGGCTTCCGTGTGAAATTGTCAAATGATCTGGAGTGTTGATATGCCCGAGTCTGTCTGCGTCTTCCTCGGAGAGTCCTGGTTTCAATATCTTCCTTCTTTCACTGTGCATAGGATAGCTGAGAGTCTTTGGCTGAGAGTCACCCCAGCTAACTGGTACACCTGAGAGTCTTTCACCCTTTCTAGCCTTCCCCCGTGGACGTGTCAAATGATCTGGATTGTTGATATGGCCAAGTCTGTCTGCGTCTTTCTCGGAGAGTGTTAAATGACTGAGCTTCTTGCGATATTATAACTTAGTTTTTGCATATATAATTATATACTTAGATATATATTTAATTTTGCAAACCACACTAATATTAATAATTATGGTAACATTTTTGACACGTTGTGACTTTTATACATTCCAGAATCATAATGTTGTATTACATACGTCATTACTGAGAGCAGTTATACAATATCTATATACGTATATAGGCATATACTATATACGTATATCTATATACTCTATACTCTATACTGTATAAAGTGTGTAGTTGTAAGTTGATTAGCGGTATTCTGTGATCGGCCTGGTCCAAAAACCGTGACAGCAAAAAAACCGTTCCGCCATTTCAGGACCCCCCCAGAAAAACATCAAATCTGTGCCCGTATTGCTGGACCAATGATGACGAAATGACCATATTTCTTACGTCATCATTTAGAGCTAGTCATACACATACGTGTATGACTAGCTCTAAATGATGACGTAAGAAATACGTGTATGACCAGCTCTAAATGATGACGTAAGAGATATGGTCATTTCGTCATCATTGGTCCAGCAATACGGGCACAGATTTGATGTTTTTCTGGGGGGGTCCTGAAATGGCGGAACGGCTGTCACGACAAATGGACCAGGCCGATCACATTACTTGCGCGCTCTGCTTGCGCAAGTAATTATAGAGGGCAATTATATAGTGTATTGAAGTCTGACTTAGAACTGACACCTGCTGGACCTGTTGTGAAAGAACTCTCCAGCTGATCCAAAATGCAGCAGCTCGCTTGGTCTTCAACCAGCCAAAATTCTCACATGTCTCCCCCCTGCTCCGCTCCCTCCACTGGCTCCCGGTCGCTGCCCGCACAGAATACAAAACTCTGATGCTGGCATTCAAAGCAACCAAAGGTATGGCTCCCCCATATCTTACAAGTATGATTGAACCCTACAAACCCTCCCGCGCACTCAGATCAGCCAACGCAGGGAAACTGGAAGTACCCTCACTAAAAACGCCGGGACAACGCTCCACACGTCCCAAACTCTTCTCCCTTCTGGCTCCAAAACTGTGGAATGCACTTCCCATTGCAGTCAGAACTGCAGCATCACTCCCAATCTTCCGCCGTAGCCTGAAAACCCACCTTTTCAGACTCCATCATGGCCCATAGCACTTACCCTAACCCCTTAGATAGCATTTCTGTTGGCTTAGATAGCATTTGACACAGACTTATAGCATGTTATGTAGACAGCACTATAATTGTATTGTAGTCATAGCACGCCATAGTACATATGTATAGCATAGTAGTGAATATGTATAGTTTATTATGTATAGTGTATGTATAGTTTCATCATATAGATATTCCACTGTTACCTTCTTAGCTTACGCATGTTTCATGATAAATGCTTTTATGTGATGTATTCCCATGCTTTTGTTCTTGCTTAAATGTAAGTCGCTCTGGATTAAGAGCGTCTGCTAAATGCCTAAATTGTAAATTGTAAATTGTAACTGCATCCGGGCGATTGACATGCACAAATTAATTTGCAGGATCTGGAAAACACAGGCGAAACACGGAAACCATGTGTGAATTCTCTTGCCGGTCACAAAGTTGATTTGCAAAATGTAAAATAGAAAGATGGCGAGGGTCAAATGAGACATTATTGCACAAATGTGAAATTGCAGGTGCTTCACTTGTAAAAAAAGGAACGACAAATGTGTAAATAATAAATATATAATTAAGTTGTTTGCAAACGCTATAAAACACAAGTGAAGGAGTGCAAATCTTTGCGAGTTGTATTTTGCAGACAAGTGAAGCAGTGAAAACACAAGTGAAGCACTGAAGCAGTGAATACATTTTGCGACGTGTGATTTGCGAGGTTTAAAACACAAGAGAGGAGACCTAAAATACACGTGACGAATGATGGTATGTGTGCCGAATAATGTCACGTTTTTTTAATTTCATGTTTTACTTCCATACCTGCCTGCATGTTATACTTTTTATTTGAATCCACAAATTATTGTACCATGAGAAAACATTCAGATACTAAACCATTTGGTGCTTGAATGATACATGAGCTGGTGAATGTCTGACAAATATAATAACCAGTTAAGTCTAGCAGTATACAGAGTAACAGGACAAGGCCTGTGTATACTGCAGCCATTATGATCATATTAGGTTCACTTCCCGAAAGATTTTTCACAAACACAAAATTATTTTCCAGACAAATGACCAATTATTATGATTATTATTGTTATTGTTATTATTTGTATTGTTATTATTATTAGTAGTATTATTATTTATCTTACAGAAATGCAGTATTTTTTTTTTTTTTTTAATTTTTTTAAGATATTTTTTTGCGGCTTACGCCTTTATTGATTTTTTAAGGGATAGAAAGTAGGCTGACAGGAAACGGGAGAGAGATGGGGGGATGACATGCGGTAAAGGCCGTGTCGGGTCCGGGAGTCGAACCCGCGGCACACCGCGACTGGATCACCAGTCCGGTGCCCAGACCGTTACGCTACGGCCTGGGCCAGAAATGCAGTATTGTCTTCTTTTTCGTTTGTTTTCAATACTGTAGAAAATGACAGGAAATATTTTTTATCATATCATCTCAAATCCTGTTTTTTAACATATGTATCACGATACATGATTATTAAATTGATTTCAATTGTCACCAGTTTATATCGATATATATCGCTATACGATATATCGTTACATGCCTATATGTGCAACAGATTGTAGATGGTGACGTAATAGAAGAGAGAGTATGAATAAAGCAAGGACCAAGGCCCTGTGTCTTCTTGGCAGGTGAATCAGCAGGATACGACAGCATCACAACAAATGTTGGTGGCAAGGAATTAATTGGTGATTGAATTAATTAACGACTTTTAAATTGGGGAGATAAAGTGTGTAAAAAAAAGAATTGGCTACTCCGAAAAAATAAAAACGAAATGAAAATCTATTCACCTAATGCTATTGTCTGTATCTGTCAGACTGTCAGTATCTGTTCTTTACTTTAACCCATTCTGAACGGGCACCCATTTTGGTGTCGGCATCATGTCGTGCTTTAGCTATTTAAAAATAGCAGATCTACAAGCTCATATCGCGCCACCGAGTGGCGCGATACGAGCTTGTAGGTCTGCTATTTTTGAAAAATCGAAGACACTTTCAGAATCTGATCTCAGGTCAGAATGGGTTAATAATGAAACTGTCAGGATGTAATAGACATTTTTTGAATCTGATCTCAGGTCAGAATGGGTTAAAATAGAGAGTATATGCAGATGGTCTTGATGGCTGCAATCTGGATTTGAACACTGACCATCCTCCAGGGAGGCAGCGTACAGCGTCCCATTAGGGGTTCTCCACGCAGCATCTTTAGCAGAGATTCCACCACCATCTCATCCTTCATCATCATCATCATCAACGTCCACCTCGTCAGACTCACTATAGCCAGCTATGCGCCCAGTGCTGTTTTGACTGTGAGTACTTTTAGAGACAATTTCTTGGCCTGGGCCATGGCTCAGCGGTCCAGGCACCTTGGCTGGTAATCCGGTCTGTCAGTGTACCGCGGGTTCGACTCCCGATCCAGACGGCCTTTTACTGCATGTCTTCCCCCCCATCTCTCTCCCCATTTCCTGTCAGCCTACTGTCTGTCCCTCCATATAAAATAAAGGCGAAAGCCACAAAAAAAAAAACATTTAGAGACAATTTCTTTAATTATTTTTGCCTATACTATAGTCTTATTTTCCCCCCATGTAAAGTGACTTTGAGCATTCAGAAAGGCACTATATAGGTCTGAGGTTGTTATGATTATTGTTATTATTATCATTGTTGTTACAGCTCATAATACATTCAGATGACACTTTTATCCAAATAATCCCATAAGTAAATGCATTTTGAGTGTAGGAATCAAACACTAGATGTTTCGGCTTAGTTTTCAAATCTGACTGTTAGCTGATTGCCTATATGTATGCTCATTGGGAAACAGTGTGTGGAAACACCATTGCATATAAAAATAGAAACGTACTGATAATATTTATATTATTTAATCTTGTAATACAACAGGGATATTTAGGGGATGTCAAGGCTGCAGGTACATTTGTGTACTTAACAATCTGTAAAACACAATTTCAAGGTAAAAAACTAAATTGGCTTCCGCTAGGCAACCCTTACATCTATAGTTTGGGCCACCATGCGGACACCCCAGCCTGTATATTAAGTTCAGTGACAATTATATCCCTCCCAAAGCCACTTGCACCACGGTGGATTTGAACCCCAGACTCTGTGGTGGTACGCAGCTTGTAGTAGCTACTTTGCCACTGCACCACTCGAGCACCTCCCTTTTGAACAATTTAGGATATTCCCTTTTGAAATGTAATCATCACCCAGTACTGAAAATCTGGTGTTCAACACTCTGTGTCCTTCATTGCCAGAGGAGCATCAGGGCCTTTCTCATTTTGGATTTGCAAGGTCTCTTCTTCTTCTTTGGTGCCATCACCTGTGGGTGTTCGTGTCTGCGGTGGCCGCGAGGCTTTCACTTTGAACACGTCCCACTTCTCAGGAATTGCGCCTTTGTTGAAGAGCAGCGAAGACAGGTGAGAGAACAACAAGATGCTGGCCAGGGCGGAGAACATGCAGATGGTCTTGACGGGGGCAATCTGGACATGAACTCCATCCTCTAATTTGCACACTGGGAGGCAGAGCGCAGTTGGAAGCCATAACAGGGGTTCTCCGCACAGCACTCTCAGCACAAACCCGACCAGGAAGCCCATAATAGCCCCGTAACCATTGGAGATGCTGAAGAAAAGGACAGCGACCAGTTGAGGGAGCACAATGATGTAGCTCACCTCCGACCCCAGGAACCAGAACACCATGATGCTGTTGTCCAGCACTGTGAGGGAAGTGCCAGCCAAACCCACCAACACAACAGAGACACGGACTACCCACTGGAACTCCCTCTGTGATGCCTATGGGAAGAAGTGAGTCAAATGAGGCTGGAGATATCCATGAGGTGTCAACAAATACCTTCCTGACCATTAGGAACAAAAGTCTGGAGAGAGCGACTGATGGATTTCATTTTGTAATTTGTACCATTTTCCATTAGTTAGTTAGACAGTTAGAACATATTTCTTAACATATTTCTTACCCTTGAGGTAACACGGTGTTGTTGTAATATAAACATTGTGCATAAATTTCACAACAAAAGGAAACGATACAAGAGCTGATGGCTGACGTGATGACGCTTTGTGTATAAAAACTATATGTATCTCTGTTTCCATTGTGGTCCTCTGTATAATATCGCTATCGGCAGATATGACCCTGCAAATAATCGGGGATCGGATATTGGTCATAATTTCATAATCGTACACCCCTAGGGCCAGTTGAAGTCAAGGCCTGGTCTTGTCTTCTAGGTCTAAGTGACTTTGAGAGTTGGCCAGGGTGTCATAGGAACAGAAGGGGCAGATGTGCATCCTTCTCACCTGGGGCCTCAGGATGGCCTTGTAGATATTGGAGGTGAAGATGGTGGCTGCCGACAGCATGAAGGAGTCCACAGAAGACATCACCGCAGCAGCCACCGCTCCGATTCCAATGAAGGAGATGAATGGTGGGGTGAGATGCAGAAGGGTGACGGGCATGACCAAACTCGCCTCTCCACGCTCAAACGGGGATGGAGAACCATATGAGGTCAGGTTCCAGTCTGACGAACATACAGTGAGAGGTTCAGAGAGAACAGTTTAATCGGATGTGTATTGACTTATGATCAACAGTTATTATGCAACAAAACAGTGTAATTCAAACAGTCCAAATACTTTATTCTGATTGGCTGTAACTACGCCTCCCAGCCATTGTAAAATACCTGGTAACCTGAGAGACCTCTCGTGGCTTATTGCTTTAATTAACCTTGGTGTATTTACAAGAGCACACAACGTTTTGTTGGCACTCAGAATGCAGTGCAAGATCATCTGACAACACTTGACTCTAACCCAACTATATCTTTTTTAAATATGGGATAATATCAAAATCATAAAGACCAATGCAAACAGATAGGCAAGTAGGTTTATAGAAACACTGTTTATGGCTATATATTTTATAGCCTTCTCAACAAGCCTTTGATACCTGTTGATGCAGCCACTGCCCCGATCAGTATAGGAGGGATCGCAAATATGAGAATAATACCGGCTGCGGCAAAACACATGATCTGCCCGTTTGCCTTAGAAGAGGCAGCCAGGGTCCTTTGGTGGAAGTTTTGAAAAGCCAGGTTCCCAAAAGCCTTGGAAAGGGAGGAAATCACAGTAAGTAGAGCAGGTGACGATGGCAAATTGACAGTTCAACTTTGCAACATGTTGCCACAAAATATAGCATTATATTGACGACACCACATGTCAGTGTTTCAAATTATTGAAGGGCCACAATATCTTATGATGCAAATTAATGCATTCTTTGAAGGAATTAAATGTGACACGCCAATACAATCCCTATCTTCTACTGCCACTGAGTAGCTAGCTCCTCTGAACAGATTTGGTTGGTTAACTCTTTCTCTGCGAAGTACGAACATATTCGTACCCCCAAGCTATGGGACGTTATCGGCTAGGTACGAACATATTCGTAGCCACCACCCCCCCCCCCCCTCCCCCCCCCCCCCCCCACACACACACACACACACACACACACACACACACACACACACACACACACACACACACACACACACACACAAACCCCCACCACCCCACCTTTACACCATATATGAAGCACCAACGCCTCCATCACCCCCAGCTACAGTATATGGTATCTTTGCACACGGCCCCATAGGCCCCATAGACTAGGATTTTCAATGCCTTATAACTCTTGAAATATGAGCACTGTCCATGGTGATCGCCATCCATCCGATGGTTACAGCGGTGTTCTGGGGGCTGCTCAACAGCCTGTGAACATGATGGAAAGTCACTGGATAGCCTGGCAAAGGTTAGCTTCACTTTGCTGCCACCTAGCGTAGCAATAAAAGAGCATTGATCAACAACAGTTTCAAGGGGCTTAATTACTTAATTCACTTTCCTTGTCCAGATTGATCCCAACTGAACTGGAGGATTTGGCCCAGTAACCTTCTAGATACAATCCTGTGACTCATGGCTTGATGAGTAGGCCTATTTCTCTTGTGAGTCTAGTGATAAGGTTATACCGTACTCAGTCTGTATATAAAAAGAAAAGTAAAACCAGCAGCTTACAAAAAGCAGAAAGTTGTCCATCCACCTCCCTGCTCTGTCCGCATCCACTGTCCCGACCCAGGAGGCACGAATGGTGTGGTTGAAGGCTGTCTTTGTGATATCAGAATAGGAGGGACTCATCAGAGCAAATGGGGCACACAGCCACTGTGGAAACATGCATGGTACTGTATAAACACTACAGTATGTGCTGATGTTTGAGTTTTTGACACTGTTGGCTGTTCTTCACCTGCTCATCCAGGGGAGGCATACTATCATCCGACAGAGCATTGCTCCGAAGGAGCAATGCTCCGAGGTGCGCTGCGGGTCGGGAGAGGGTTGCGGTTAGGTTTAGGTGTCTGCCCCGGGGGAGGTTAGGGTTAGGGTGAGGGAGGAGGTAGGTTGTCGTTCGGACCAATGCTCCGTCGGATGAAAGGCATGCACTCCTCATCCAGGGGAAGAACAGCCAACATAACTGTATAGCTTACATAGACTGCCCACAGAGAAGAACCTTCTCCAGTCCATCCATACCCCTAAATGTTTCTGTTTTACTGGTGACATCAGTGCTGCTCATCATTTGCAATTAGTGTGGCGTGCCTACCAGGCTGACGAAAATGAGAGTGAGCTGGACGACATCAGTGTAGGCCACAGAGTATAAACCTCCAAGTAGAGTGTAGAGAATGGCCACCGCAGCGGAGATCCAGATACTCATAGTGTATGGCACATCCAGGACCACGCTCATGGTTGCACCTATCACACATGTACACAGACGGACGCGCGTGTGCACACACACACACACACACACACACACACACACACACACACACACACACACACACACACACACAGACACACCTATACTAGGTCAATGGAAAATACAGCATCCAATTGTATTGTGTCTTATGGCCATCTGTTTACCAGGAACATAGAATCTGGGGATCTGGGGGCACATACACACACACACACACACACACACACACACACACACACACACACACACACACAGACACACCTATACTAGGTCAATGGAAAATACAGCATCCAATTGTACTGTGTCTTATGGCCATCTGCTTACCAGGAACATAGAATCTGGGGATCGAGAAATGTGTTGATGTGTATGATATATAATTATCTATCTACAAATCCTGGGCCATATCTGAAAGCAGAGGGTGGGATACACATATACTAAAATCTTAATGTATAAAAATGTATAAAATCTTAATGTATACAATTCTGCATATATATTGAATGATTTCAGTCCCTGAACTAGCAACTCCTACAGTTTGGCCAGGTTGCCTGTTCAGTGGGGTGCGGAACTGAGGGAATAGTGTGTTCATCCGCATGTGTAATGCGCCCAACCCAGGGAAACTCCTCACTGTCAGTCGAAAAGAAGAAACCAGCTATAAGATATGGGGACATGGTTGAAAAAATCCTTTACGGTCTTCTTACTGTAATGTAATTAGAACACAAGAACATACATTTGTTAGTGTTTGCGTGCACACTGTACCTAAGCCAATCAATGTCCCAGTCAACCAGATGATTTCCGCTACAAGTGAGGCCAGGGACAGAAACACGCTCAATACTTTCCCATACTTGATCTGAAATGGGTCGATCATGGTCACATATTTTCTTTCCCTCATTGGCTGGGCAAAGAACAGGCCACCTTAGCAACAGAACATAATAGAGATAGTCAGATGCAGCAAACTCGGGTTGTTATTTTGGCACAAATAAATAACTGATAATCTGTCATTTTTGGCAAGCGCTATCATTGTATGATTTAGTCTTACCAATTATGAAGGATGTTGAATGGCCAATAGGGATGACCAGAGCCCAGACCAGGCCCAGGTTTGGGGTATAAACTATTTCTGTCATTCCAACAATGAAACCTCCTCCAAGCAATGTGGCTATAGGGGATTAATAAACAAGTTGTTTTATGGATAACAGTGATTATGCAATAAAAACAAAGTGATGAGAAGTAGATATATGACTGAAAGGTTGCTGGTTTGAATCCCAACATGTATTTTCTCTCATTCAAGATAGTCATAACAAAAATAAAATGTTAAATCATTGTTTACACTTTCATTGTTGGACTACATACTATAGTTTACATCCTGTACCTTACTCCAATGTTATCTCTATTGGAGGAACAGGAAAATAGTATTATTTCTTGTCCTAATCATTGTGGATTGTTGCATTAACTCAACTTAATTCCAATGGGTGCCAGTGGAACGCCACTTATTAAGCCCTTCCTCCTTTCATTTACTCCAAGTCAGAAACCATTCACAGGGCATGGACCAGACTTGAACATTTTAACCCATTCTGACCGGGCACCCATTTTGGTGTTGGCATCATGTCATGCTTTAGCTATTGAAAAATAGCAGATCTACAAGCTCATACCGCGCCACCGAGTGGCGCGATATGAGCTTGTAGGTCTGCTATTTTTGAAAAATCGAAGACACTTTTAGAATCTGATCTCAGGTCAGAATGGGTTAATAATGAAACTGTCAGGATGTAATAGACATTTTTAGAATCTGATCTCAGGTCAGAATCAATGTTATTGCATGGAATTACGACCGTTCCTCTTCCACTAATTCTTACTGACTTCATATGTTTCCTTCCTCGTCCTTTCACAACAAACTTTGAGGATGCCACCATCTTGTTTCTCTGCTGTCACCCCAGTTGCCTTTTCTATCATCAGTTCCTTGCGTATCTTCATCCTCATTCTAATGTAATTTTACAATTGTGTTTTCTTTGCTTGATGTTGTTTGTGTAAAGCGCATGAATTACCGTATATGTTGAAATATGCTATACAAAGAGAATTGCCTTGCCTTGCCTTGCATGGCAAAACATTTGAATTGTAGCAAAAGACATGACGATATTGTCTCTTTTGATATGGACGCTCGCTCGCGCTCATCAGTAATTAAACCTGGGCAAGTAACCAAAAATATATTGTTGCTGTCGGGTAGAAACCTCATATTTCCAAAATTGTTACATTACAGGATTTAAAAAAAAGAAATCTAACATAGCAGATATACAAGCTCAAAAATCAAAACACATTTACATTTACAGCTTGTAGATCTGTTATTTTTACTACTTTTGTGTGACACTGTAGTATGACGAAATATAGAACATTAATTTATTAAAATAAATACAATTTTAAATTATGCAAAAGAGAGGTTTCTGCCCGAAAGCAACAGTATTGAAACTGATATTTAGTAGAATATAAGACATATAACCGAATAATCAATAGGTTTCTTTTTACGAATCAACAGAAAAAATTCTAACAGATTTTTCACAAGCGACTAAATGGATTAATCTGTGTTATACTTTGTTCATCAATGGTGGTGTATGGAAATGTGAAAATAGCCAATCTACAAGCTTACAACGATGTGACGTGTTGTGAGCTTGTAGATCTGTTATTTTCACCATTTAAAAAATAATAATAAAAAAAATCCTGATATTGATTAACAGTCACTTCGCCCCAGCCTACATGTATGATGTATATACCAGTCATGGTGAATATCCCCACTAGGAGACTGATGTTCCTGTTGGCCAGGAGGATGGTCTCTGTGCTGTTAATCCCCCCGCCTCTCTTCGCCGTCTTCCTGGCCTTGAGCGAGGCCCAGATACCTGTCCCTAGAACCAGCAGGTAGAATATCACCATGGCAACGACTCCCGGCACGTTGATGGCCATCTGAAAAAAACAGACGTGTCCAGTAGTAGACTATAATGTTAAGAGTGATTCAAATGTACTAATGGTCCACTTGTAGACACTGCAACTCAGTGACCAACTGACGCACAAGAGAATTAGAAGCCTGAGTATAATGAGGTGTTGCGGGTGCCTCAAGGCTGTGTTTACACAAGAGTCCTTTTAAAATAAACATTTTCTTGAATATAGGATGCAGAAGACGGCCAGAGAGTCAAAACAGACTTTGTCCTTGTGGTTTTTTTACTATAGAGCTATAGTCAAAGGACAAGGTCTGTTTTGATTGTGCCATTACACAATCCATCATTAGAATACACCTGATGGTGTCATAGTGACACAATAAACTTCACCTGCTTGTGAAAGCCACCACTCTAGGAGGGGGGAGGGGTGAGTGTGGACTAAACTGTTCTGGCCTTTTTGCAAGTGACCAACTGACAAACAAGGGAGTTGGGTGTGTTCGGCTGCATGGTGCCGCAGCCTCAAGGCTGTGTTCACACAAGACTCCTTATATTTTCTTTCCCTTGTTTATACTTCACTGTGCAACGGTCCTATGCTGGAAAATAGCAGATATGCAAACTCACAGCACATCATCATTGAAGACACTGAACTTGCAGATCTGCCATTTTTGCCATCCAAATGCATTATATGGTTAAATGGGCCCTAAAGGATGCAGAAATTAACTAGAAAAAGTGCCACAGGTCTCCACCAGGAGGATAGGAGAGTCTGTGATGTTTGGCAAAACGTTTAGGAGTAATTTAAACGTGTGTGTGTGTGTGTGTGTGTGTGTGTGTGTGTGTGTGTGTGTGTGTGTGTGTGTGTGTGTGTGTGTGTGTGTGTGTGTGTGTGTGTGTGTGTGTGTGTGTGTGTGTGTGTGTGTGTGTGTGTGTGTGTGTGTGTGTGTGTGTGTGTGTGTGTGTGTGTGTGTGTGTGTGTGTGTGTGTGTGTGTGTGTGTGTGTGTGTGTGTGTGTGTGTGTGTGTGGCATTTCTTCCTCAGCCTATAGTTGGAATAGGCAAAGCCGTGGATATGCACGGTTTGCCAGTGCAACTATAGTCCTTCATTCAGTCTCTCCATTTTTTCTGTGACCATTTTCCAATATTGGTCTCCGCCAATTAGAACTCCTAATTCCACTGCATCCATCCCTATATGGGTACATCTGCTATGGGCATTCCTTTGGCTTCCAAGTCCCTCCTTATCTTTCCGTTTGGCGCTTTAATCATAGAAGAGCTCAACTTGGGTGTTTCCAATAAATGGACATCAATGCTTTGATTGTTCTTAATATTACTCAAACGAGCCTTCACTTTCCTGCAGGTAATTCTCTGGGGTGTTTTGGAACCAAACACATACATATTCAACGTTTCTTTATCTATAACTGGCAGGTTAAGTGCTCTGGAAATATCCTCTTTAATGAAACTGTGGGTGCTACCCCCATCTAATAGGCACCTGGCTACTTGGCTTTGCGTTGGTGCATCTATCCAAATGGTAGCTGTCTGCAGTAATACTGTACTATTGTCAGAGTTGCTTGCTACACCACTAACTGCTGAACTGCATCTGCAACACTGTGGTCAGCCTGTCTGTCGTTGCCGTGGTCGGCGCGTCTATCATGAGCTGTATATTGACTGGCTGTTTGATTGCAAACTGTTTTGTGGTGTCTGCGCCCGCACTCTTCACAGTGAATGCCTAAACTGACCATGGAGAAGTTCACTGGAGATGTGAGTCAATGGCAAAGCTTTTGGAGTCAATTTGAGACAGCAATAGACAAAAACACGAGTCTCAGTAAAGTCACATATTTAGTGTGGTTGCATATCCACGGATAGGCTATCCCAAGCCCATATCCACGGCTTCCCAAGCCGTGCATGCCTATTCCCACTATAGGCTGAGGAAGAAATGCCACTTGACAGTTTTCAAATCAGCCTCAGAAAACATCAGGTAAGTGACGATACCCATTGCAGAAATCTGCGCGGCGTAGCACCTGGTAATTATAAAAGCCTAACTTAATTTGCTCACTTCTTCATCGCAGCTCACTTCCAATAACACCCTAACACCCAATTAAAATAAGAAGCTGGCCTATTAAAACAAGAACTACATGTCATGTCTAAATGTAATTATAGAGGGCAATTATATAGTGTATTGAAGTCTGACTTAGAACTGACACCTGCTGGACCTGTTGTGAAAGAACTGCATCCGGGCGATTGACATGCACAAATTAATTTGCAGGATCTGGAAAACACAGGCGAAACACGGAAAACATGTGTGAATTCTCTTGCCGGTCACAAAGTTGATTTGCAAAATGTAAAATAGAAAGATGGCGAGGGTCAAATGAGACATTATTGCACAAATGTGAAATTGGTGCTTCACTTGTAAAAAAAAAAGGAACGACAAATGTGTAAATAATAAATATATAATTAAGTTGTTTGCAAACGCTATAAAACACAAGTGAAGGAGTGCAAATCTTTGCGAGTTGTATTTTGCAGACAAGTGAAGCAGTGAAAACACAAGTGAAGCAGTGAATACATTTGCGACGTGTGATTTGCGAGTGAGGAGACCTAAAATACACGTGACGAATGATGGTATGTGTGCCGAATAATGTCATGTTTTTTAATTTCATGTTTTACTTCCATACCTGCCTGCATGTTATACTTTTTATTTGAATCCACAAATGATTGTACCATGAGAAAACATTCAGATACTAAACCATTTGGTGCTTGAATGATACATGAGCTGGTGAATGTCTGACAAATATAATAACCAGTTAAGTCTAGCAGTATATACAGAGTAACAGGACAAGGCCTGTATATATACTGCAGCCATTATGATCATATTAGGTTCACTTCCCGAAAGCTTTTCACAAACACAAAATTATTTTCCAGACAAATGACCAATTATTATGATTATTATTGTTATTGTTGTTATTATTTTTATTGTTATTATTAGTATTAGTATTATTATTTATCTTACAGAAATGCAGTATTGTCTTCTTTTTCGTTTGTTTTCAATACTGTAGAAAATGACAGGAAATATTTTTATCATATCATCTCAAATCCTGTTTTTTAACATAATTATGTATCACGATACATGATTATTAAATTGATTTCAATTGTCACCAGTTTATATCGATATATATCGCTATACGATATATCGTTACATGCCTATATGTGCAACAGATTGTAGATGGTGACGTAATAGAAGAGAGAGTATAAATAAAGCAAGGACCAAGGCCCTATGTCTTCTTGGCAGGTGAATCAGCAGGATACGACAGCATCACAACAAATGTTTTGGTGATTGAATTAATTGACGACTTTTAAATTGGGGAGAAAAAGTGTGTAAAAAAAGAATTGGCTATACTCGAAGAAATAAAAACAAAATAAAAATCTATTCACCTAATGCTATTGTCTGTATCTGTCAGACTGTCAGTATCTGTTCTTTACTTTAACCCATTCTGAACGGGCACCCATTTTGGTGTTGGCATCATGTTGTGCTTTAGCTATTGAAAAATAGCAGATCTACAAGCTCATATCGCGCCACCGAGTGGCGCGATACGAGCTTGTAGGTCTGCTATTTTTTGAAAAATCGAAGAGCGACTGACATTTTTAGAATCTGATCTCAGGTCAGAATGTGTTCAACAGACCAGTGTGTGTCCGGCGGAAACCTCGTATGAATCTGATCTCAGGTCAGAATGTGTTAAAATAGAGAGTATATGCAGATGGTCTTGATGGCTGCAATCTGGATTTGAACACCGTGACCATCCTCCAGGGAGCAGACTGGGAGGCAGCGTACAGCGTCCCATTAGGGGTTAATTCTCCACGCAGCATCTTTAGCAGAGATTCCACCACCATCTCATCCTTCATCATCATCATCATCATCAACGTCCACCTCGTCAGACTCACTATAGCCAGCTATGCGCCCAGTGCTGTTTTGACTGTGAGTACTTTTAGAGACAATTTCTTGGCCTGGGCCATGGCTCAGCGGTCCAGGCACCTTGGCTGGTAATCCGGTCTGTCAGTGTACCGCGGGTTCGACTCCCGATCCAGACGGCCTTTTACTGCATGTCTTCCCCCCCATCTCTCTCCCCATTTCCTGTCAGCCTACTGTCTGTCCCTCCATATAAAATAAAGGCGAAAGCCACAAAAAAAAAAAACATTTAGAGACAATTTCTTTAATTATTTTTGCCTATACTATAGTCTTATTTTCCCCCCATGTAAAGTGACTTTGAGCATTCAGAAAGGCACTATATAGGTCTGAGGTTGTTATGATTATTGTTATTATTATCATTGTTGTTACAGCTCATAATACATTCAGATGACACTTTTATCCAAATCATCCCATAAGTAAATGCATTTTGAGTGTAGGAATCAAACACTAGATGTTTCTGCTTAGTTTTCAAATCTGACTGTTAGCTGATTGCCTATATGTATGCTCATTGAGAAACAGTGTGTGGAAACACCATTGCATATAAAAATAGAAACGTACTGATAATATTTATATTATTTAATCTTGTAATACAACAGGGATATTTAGGGGATGGCAAGGCTGCAGGTACATTTGTGTACTTAACAATCTGTAAAACACAATTTCAAGGTAAAAAACTAAATTGGCTTCCGCTAGGCAACCCTTACATCTATAGTTTGGGCCACCATGCGGACACCCCAGCCTGTATATTAAGTTCAGTGACAATTATATCCCTCCCAAAGCCACTTGCACCACGGTGGATTTGAACCCCAGACTCTGTGGTGGTACGCAGCTTGTAGTAGCTACTTTGCCACTGCACCACTCGAGCACCTCCCTTTTGAACAATTTAGGATATTCCCTTTTGAAATGTAATCGTCACCCAGTACTGAAAATCTGGTGTTCAACACTCTGTGTCCTTCATTGCCAGAGGAGCATCAGGGCATTTCTCATTTTGGATTTGCAAGGTCTCTTCTTCTTCTTTGGTGCCATCACCTGTGGGTGCTCGTGTCTGCGGTGGCCGCGAGGCTTTCACTTTGAACACGTCCCACTTCTCAGGAATTGTGCCTTTGTTGAAGAGCAGCGAAGACAGGTGAGAGAACAACAAGATGCTGGCCAGGGCGGAGAACATGCAGATGGTCTTGACGGGGGCAATCTGGACATGAACTCCATCCTCTAATTTGCACACTGGGAGGCAGAGCGCAGTTGGAAGCCATAACAGGGGTTCTCCGCACAGCACTCTCAGCACAAACCCGACCAGGAAGCCCATAATAGCCCCGTAACCATTGGAGATGCTGAAGAAAAGGACAGCGACCAGTTGAGGGAGCACAATGATGTAGCTCACCTCCGACCCCAGGAACCAGAACACCATGATGCTGTTGTCCAGCACTGTGAGGGAAGTGCCAGCCAAACCCACCAACACAACAGAGACACGGACTACCCACTGGAACTCCCTCTGTGATGCCTATGGGAAGAAGTGAGTCAAATGAGGCTGGAGATATCCATGAGGTGTCAACAAATACCTTCCTGACCATTAGGTCAGGAAGGTATTTGTTGACAAAGGACATGAAAACGGATTAGAGCAAATTTACATTTTTAAAGGCCACTTCTCGAATATGTAATGTTAATCCTATCATTCTATTGTGAGGGGGAGATGGAGGAATGGAGGAAACAAACAAAGAAACACTTTGTGTTCTGTTGAGAGCTCAATCTCTCACTTTTGGAAAATCTCCACCAGCCTGCATAAAACTTTCAATGTGTTTTATGTAGACTGGTGGTGACTTACCAGTGGTGAGAGAGAGAGAGAGAGAGAGAGAGAGAGAGAGAGAGAGAGAGAGAGAGAGAGAGAGAGCCTTTAGTACACATCCTTGCAACAGGATTATAGGATTCACAGTAAATCAGAGAAGTTGCCCATTCAGAACTTCTGTCTTTGTGTGTGTGCAGACATCGTACAAAGTTGAGGCAAGTTAGCATATGTGGAGGAAAGAAAATCATTAAGTAGGCATACATACATAGGCCTGCATCTGTGAACAAGGAAACAACTTTGATAACCTAACTAGCCTCTATAGGCACCAAGCAACAAGCAAATTAATTAAGGAATTTTATTTAATTGTGGTAGAGTCAGAGGAGTTGGGCTTTCAGACAATGGCAGAAGATAGGAAGTGACTGTAGCACTAGCACTCCTGGGACTACACTCACTGTCACTGTCATTTCACAGCTTGAGAGCAAGGAGGGCCAGTTGAAGTCTAGGCCTGGTCTTGTCTTCTCACCTGGGGCCTCAGGACGGCCTTGTAGATATTGGAGGTGAAGATGGTGGCTGCCGACAGCATGAAGGAGTCCACGGAAGACATCACCGCAGCAGCCACCGCTCCGATTCCAATGAAGGAGATGAAGGGTGGGGTGAGATGCAGAAGGATGACGGGCATGACCAAACTCTCCTCCCCGCGCTCAAACGGGGATGGAGAACCATATGAGGTCAGGTTCCAGTCTGACGAACATACAGTGAGAGGTTCAGAGAGAACAGGTTAATCGGATGTGTATTAAGAGTAAGACTTATTATGATCAACAATGATTATGCAACAAAACAGCATAAAGTCTTATAAAATTATTACCCTTGTTGTACATACAGTGTTTTGTTGGCACTCAGAAGACAGTGCAACATCATGTGACAACACTTGATATTTCTATATATTTCTCTATATAGAAATAACTATATATTTCTTTTTATATAATATATAGCCATAAACAGTGTTCGTATAAACCTCTGTTTTTGACATGTTTATTTTTTATTAATTTCTTTCTCAACATTTTTTCTTTGATACCTGTTGATGCAGCCACTGCCCCCATCAGTATAGGAGGGATCGCAAATACGAGAATAATACCGGCTGCGGCAAGACACATGATCCGGGCGTTTGCCTTAGAAGAGGCAGCCAGGGTCCTTTGGTGGAAGCTTTGAAAAGCCAGGTTCCCAAAAGCCTTGGAAAGGGAGGAAATCACAGTAAGTAGAGCAGGTGATGATGGCACCACCTGTAAGACCACATGTCAGTGTTTCAAATTATTGAAGGGCCACAATATCTTATGATATGATATCTGGAAAATGGAAATTAATGTATTTTTAAAGGGATTAAATGTGACACGACAATATCTAATATAAAATACTGTTCTACTGCCACTGAGCTCCTCTGAACAGATTCTGTTGTTAAGAGTATTGATCAACAACAGTTGCAAGTGGCTTACTTCATTCACTTTCCTTGTCCAGATTTATATCAACCTAGTATCCTTCTAGATACAATCCTGTGACCCATTGCTTAATGAGTATTTCTCTTGTGAGTCTAGTGATAAGGTATATAAAAAGAAGAGTATCAGCTTACAGAAAGCAGAAAGTTGTCCATCCACCTCCCTGCTCTGTCTGCATCCACTGTCCCGACCCAGGAGGCACGAACGGTGTGGTTGAAGGCTGTCTTTGTGATATCAGAATAGGAGGGACTCATCAGAGCAAAGGGGGCACACAGCCACTGTGGAAACATGCACGGTACTTTATATATAAACACTACAGTATGTGCTGATATTTGAGCTCCATGTTGAGTTTTTGACACTGTTGGCTGTTCTTCACCTGCTCATCTACAACAAAATTATATTGTTTACATAGACTGCCCACCGACTGCCCACATAGACTGCCATAACTTCTGTGTGTTTAAAACCCCTGTCCAGTCCATCCATACCCCTAAATGTTTCAGTTTTACTGGTGACATCAGTGCTGCTCATCATTTGCAATTAGTGTGGCGTGCCTACCAGGCTGACGAAAATGAGAGTGAGCTGGACGACATCAGTGTAGGCCACAGAGTATAAACCTCCAAGTAGAGTGTAGAGAATGGCCACCGCAGCGGAGATCCAGATACTCATAGTGTATGGCACATCCAGGATCACGCTCATGGTTGCACCTATCATACATGTAGACGTAGGCACGCACACGTCAGTGACGACACACACACAGTCACGCACGCACGCACGCACGCACGCACGCACGCACGCACACACGCACACACACACACACACACACACACACACACACACACACACACACACACACACACACCCACACACACCTATTCCAGGTCACTGAAAAATACAGCATCCAATTGTATTGTGCCTTATGGCCATAATGCTAATCAGAGTATAGTGTTGGGTCTGACCACCAGGAACATAGAATCTGGCGATCGAGAAATGTGTTGATGTGTGTGATATAGGATTATCTATCTACAAACCCTGGGCAAAGGGTGGGGGACACATCTACTAAAATCTTAAGAAATGTATACAATTCTTCATATATTGAATGCTTTCCGTCCCTGAACTAGCAACAGTTTGGTCAGGTTGCCTGTTCAGTGGGGTGCGGAACTGAAGGAATAGTGTGTTCATCCGCATGTGTTATGCGCCCAACCCAGGGAAACTCTTCACTGTCAGTCGACAAGAAGAAACCAGCTATAAGACATGGTCGAAAAAAATAATTTAATGGATTAAAGGATTTTTTTTTCGACCATCTCCCCATATTTTTAGCTGGTCCACTTCTTTTCGACTGACAGTGAGGATGTAATGTATTACAACACAAGAACATACATTTGTTAGTGTTTGCGTGCACACTGTACCTAAGCCAATCAATGTCCCAGTCAACCAGATGATTTCCGCTACAAGTGAGGCCAGGGACAGAAACACACTCAATACTTTCCCATACTTGATCTGAAATGGGTCCATCATGGTCACATATTTTCTTTCCCTCATTGGCTGGGCAAAGAACAGGCCACCTTAGCAACAGAACATAATAGAGATAGTCAGATGCAGCAAACTCGGGTTGTTATACATAGGGTATTTTGGCACAAATAAATAACTGATAATCTGTCATTTTTGGCAAGCGCTATTATTGTATGATTTAGTCTTACCAATTATGAAGGATGTTGAATGGCCAATAGGGATGACCAGAGCCCAGACCAGGCCCAGGTTTGGGGTATAAACTATTTCTGTCATTCCAACAATGAAACCTCCTCCAAGCAATGTGGCTATAGGGGATTAATAAACAATTGACTCATGGATAACAGTGATTATGCAATAAAAACAAAAAAGTGATGAGAAGTACACATGAGGGTTGCTGGTTTGAATCCCAAAATGTATTTTCTCTCATTCAAGATAGTCATAACCAGTAAGACACCTGGGGGAGGCCGCGTGCGGATGTTATGAGACCTGGGCAGTGGGCACCATATATGGGAGAAAGTTCTGCATCCCGGTTAAGTTCTGATCGGACACCACTGCAGCGGGCTCAGCTTGCCTGGGGTGACCAGGGGGATGATGTCACGTGATGTCACGATTACTTGGGGGATTGCCTGGGGTGTGTGACGGGAATTGCGACTTCATGACAGAGTGACGGGAATTGTAGGTTATGTGACAAAAACGCAAGATTTCATAGTTATCGACCTTCGGTCGCAACAAAACATGTCACTGAAGATGCCGTCAACTTGTTTCTCCGCTGTCATCCCAATAACCTTTTCTTTTTATTATCAGTTCTTTGCATATCTTCATCCGTATCGTATATGGATGATCTGTCGAAATAGTTGAGTGCTGGACTACAGCAGCTGCTCGACATATGTACTGAGTATGGCATTGAAAATGATATCAAGTATAATGCCAGTAAGAGTGTTGTTCTTATTTGTAGAACAAAAAAGGACAAAAGTCAAAGGATTCCTGATTTTAAACTATCTTTTAACACTAACGTCTATAGTAAAGTCAAATATCTTGGACAACAGTTGACAGATGATGATGATGATGATATAGACAGAGCCGTAGGATGTATGCACAGGCGAACACCCTCGCAAGTTCAGTATGTGTTCAGAAGCAGTTAAGATTACTCTAGAGTTTACTGTACACCACTCTACACTGCCCACTTGTGGTCAAGCTACAAAAAAAAAAAGTATTCAGAAACTTCAAGTAGCTATAATGATGCCATATCTCAAAAAGCCTAGATAGTGCAGTGCAAGTGAAATGTTTGTGGCTGCAAGAGTCAATACTTTTCAAGCTGTTCTCTGGAACTTAATGCATAGATTCATGTGTCGCTTGGATGAGTCTGTGAATAGCATCATCGTCAGTATAAATAACCCTGTCAAAGGTTGCACCAGATACTCCTCTAGCCTTAGAAGACATTGGCTTAAAAGCCTTTATTTATAACTGTCACAAATGCCTGTCTAACATGTACATTTGGACTGAAATGTGCTATACAAATAAAATTGCCTTGCCTTGCATAGCAACAATTTGAAGAAAAGAAACATAAAAATGAGTTTCAAAACTTTTCAGAGTAATCCACTATTTGACAAATTAATATATAGCCATATTGTCTGTTTTGACAACCAAAAATATATTGTTGCTGTCGGGTAGAAACCGCCAAAAGTTTTACTTTTCAGGACTCAAATTCAAAAAGCTAAAATTGCAGCTATACAAGCTCAAAACACATCGTAGTTGCATGTATAGCTTGTACATCTGTTATTTTTGCTATACTTTTGTGGGACACTGTAATATGATGAACTATAGAGGATTAATTTATTAAGAGATAAGAGGTTATTGCCCGACAGCAATGATATTGAAACTGATAATTAGAAGAATATAAGACGTATAACAGAATAATCAAGATGGTTATTTTTTACATATATCAACAAATCAACAGAAAGAAATCGAATCAATTTTTCACAATCAACTAAATTGATTCATCTGTGTTATACTTCATTCAACAATGGTGGATTATGGAAATAGTGAAAATAGCCAAACTACAAGCTTACAACGATGTGGCGTGTTGTGAGCTTGCATGTAGATCTGTTATTTTCACCATTAAAAAATAAATAATCCTTTTTCACTTCACCCCAGCCGGCCCTACATGTATATACCAGTCATGGTGAATATCCCCACTAGGAGACTGATGTTCCTGTTGGCCAGGAGGATGGTCTCTGTGCTGTTAATCCCCCCGCCTCTCTTCGCCGTCTTCCTGGCCTTGAGCGAGGCCCAGATACCTGTCCCTAGAACCAGCAGGTAGAATATCACCATGGCAACGACTCCCGGGACGTTGATGGCCATCTGAAACAGACATGTCCAGTAGTAGACTATAATGTTAAGATTGATTCAAATGTACTAAGGGTCCACTTGACTACACACTGCAACTCAGTGACCAACTGACGCACAAGAGAATTAGAAGCCTGAGTATAATGGGGAGGGGGGGTGGTTGCTGGTGCCTCAAGACTGTGTTTACACACTTTTAAAAAATAATATTTTTTACTACACACTCCAAGTGACCAACTGACAACACCCTTGTTGGGTGTGTTTTTAGCTGGTGCCTCAAGGCTGTGCTCAGTGCTCACACAAGGCTCCTTATACTTTCTTTATATATTTACTTTGACCTATTCTTGTTTTGCTGTGAAACCATATATGTTTACCTTCTGTTGTGATCTTTATACTTACCTGCATGTTATGTTGTTCTGAGTTGTTGTACTGTTTGATTTGTGTTGCGTTTCCCAATGTTTTGCCATTGTAGTAGTAGAAGTAGTGTCGGTCGACAGAGGCATCAAGCAATGATACAACTTTACACGAGGATACTATCAGCAAAAACAACTGCAAAACACATAATAAACATGAAACATAACTTACTGCTGGTCAATGATGCACACAGGAACAAAAAGGTATGGTAGAAAAATAATGATAAAATAGTGTACAGTCTGTCCCGGTAAAACAAACTTCTCTCACACAGTCACTTTGATCACTGATTAATGACAGGTTAAGTTCATGCAGGCAGAGTATGCACTAGGCTAGAGGGTATGCACATGCATAAAATGAGTGGCAAATCAAGTTTAACGTTATTTAATGTCGTTTAATGCAATCAGATTAGACATTTCTATTTGGATGAATGCGCTGTCAAGGCCAGAAAGTAGTTTTGATGATGATGGCATGGCACACGCATACCCTCTATAGGGAGCGTGCATGAGGATGTCTCTTGGACTTTGTTACAGAGCTGGTACCGTTTGGGAATTGCCCCCAAACAAACATGTTTGGTCAAACCATGTGACTCCCATTGGAAAAGCATTGTGGTGGCCTAAAAAAAACGACCAAACATTTGTTTGATCGGTGTTTGATACGTGAATGAGGCCTTCAGGCAAAATGTCAATTATGGCCTCTCATTAGTGTTGTAGTTTTGTTCTTTACCACTAGATGGTAGCGAGAAATCGCAAAACCTATTATGTAAACAAAGCATAAACAACACTAGTGATAGGCCTATACTTTGAAAAAGGGAGGAATGCTTTGGTTAATAAAATCTAATATATTTTACTCTGACTGGATTCATGTTTTACAGTATTTGACTATTGAGCATAAAAACAATGACAACTAGATAAAGTGCCAATCGGCACAGGTCTCCACCAGGATTCTTCCTCAGCCTAGTGGGAATATGCGTGCACAGTTTCATCGCAATCGGACTCTGCGTTGAGGAGTTGTGGCCATTTGCTACTCCTGAAAACTGTAGGAGCCAATCGTGGCCAATCAGGATGGAATATGAGAAATCAAACAAACCTGTCTTGATCACATGACTATGGAGATCATGTGTACCGATTTGCGTGAAATTTGGATAAAATGTGAAGGAGTAATAATAGAAAATGTGTTTTACATATGTCGACCTCCTGGTGGCGCTATAAAGAGCAGATGTGAAAAATTCCAGGCAAAGGTTTTTCCTTGGCCTCTAGGGAGTTGGCATACAAAGTTATCCACAGATCCGTGCAGTTAGAGGTAAAAACACTTTTGGGCCAGTTATAGCGCCACCTTGAGGCTGAGTTGAAATTGTTCATGTGGCATTTCGTCCTCGGCCTAGTGGGAATGTGGGTGCACAATTTCACGGAAATCACGCGATGTGTTCATGATTTGCAGCATTTTGTTTGAAACTGAGCACTCCTGTGAATTTTGGAAGCCAATCTTAACCAATCAGGATGGAGTCTGAGAAATCTGAAAGACCGGTTTGGTTGAATGGCTCTAGAGAGACTGTGTACCAATTTGCGTGATGTTTGGACACAATCTGTAGGTGTACTGTACAAAAACTTGTTTTGCACAAAGCGGCCTCCTGGTGGCGCTATAACAGGCCGTTCTGGAAAGTTTGGGGCAGAGGTTCATGGTTGGCATCCAGGGAGTGTGTGTGCAAAATTTGGCATCGACCGGGTTAACGGTGGCCGAGATTAGCTGCTCACGGACGGACGGACGACACACGGACGGACGGACACACGGACGGACGGAGTGCAAAACATACTCTCCCCCATGCCTTCGGCTGGTGGAGACAAAAAGCATAGTCCAGTACCTGCCTGTAGACCCTATCGCAATTTGGTGTTGGGGGAATTTCTCACTTGAACTGAGTCAATGGGTCCCTAGACATGAAAAATCAATGAGGTGCTTGTCCGCCATAGTGCCACGAATGGCGCAATGGCCACATCAAAAATGGCCGCCATCGGCTATGATGAAAATCCAACCTTTTTGTTTTTTAGTGTTTAAGCACATGTAATACATTCATTTTGACTAATTGTGGTGTGTGGAATTCATTTCTGATATTGTTTTGATGATTTGGGGTGATTTTGACCTTGAAAGGTCATAGTCAAGGTCATTTTGCTATTCCACAGACCTTGGCCATAACTTGTCCATTTTTAGGAGTAAGAACAGGAACAATAAGTCTATTTCAACTAAATCTGACTCTTAAAATTAATTTCTGATATTGTTTTGACCATTAGGGATCATCCTGTCATTGAATTATTGATGTTAATGTCATTTTTCAATAATTCGATTATGATTCTTTAGTCGCTTTTACTATATATTTTCATGATTTGTTTTCTTTAAACATAAACAAAATACATGGGCATGAGAAAAACAACAACAGCACCATATGTGCTGTGTGAATAAGCCCATTGTACAAAATACTCTGTCCATGGCCCAAATGAGCCAATTCATTGCTATGGCAACCCCATAGTGGAGGTAAGTCAATATATCATAAGAATCGTTCACTTGATGGTACAAGCACCAAATTTGGTACACAAGTGCTTCAGAACCTACTCTCTCAGAAAAGTACGTTGTCCACTTGAAAAAACTAAATGGCCACCATTTTTCAAGATGAAAAAATGAAAAGGGCCTTTTGTGGCAGTTCTGGACAACCGTGGGTCCGACCAACTCGAGACCGGGCACTGCACTCCCTGTGGGTGTGTGGAACGTGTGTGTCGAATTCGGTGAAGTCGGTGGGGCAAACGGTTCTCGGGTTACGTGGATTACAGATGTACAGACACACACAGACTTGAATATATGTCAATGGGCAATGCCCATTGGGGTTTTTTTTAGATGATGGGTAAGAAGAGAGAGATGTGATGTCAGGTGGTGTGGGCTAAGAAGTGGTCAGGGCTAAGATAAAGTATATGAGATGTACAGTAAGTGCAAAGAGAGATGGTGAGGGAGGGAGAAAATGATTTGTACCAATTGACCAAACAGTAGACAGTAGTGTAACACGTTAAGGTGAGTATAGAGATGGAAATGTTCTAGCAAGTGAAGCCAGTGTATTGAGAATATGGGACATATGTGTCAGGAGTTATTTGTGACAGAAGGCTACCAGTGAGAGGGAAGATGTATACGATGGTAGTGAGACCAGCCATGCCGTACGGTTGGAAACTGATGAAAAGGAGGCACAGCTGGAGGTGGCAGAATTAAGGATGCTATGGTTCTCATTAGGAGTGAAAAGGAAGGACATTATCAGAAATTACTGAATTAGAGGATCAGCCCAGGTTAGAAGGTTTGGGGATAAAGCAAGAGAGGTGAGGTTGAGATGGTTTAGACATGTGAAAAGGAGGGATGAGGGTACATTGGGAGAAGGATGCTGAAGATGTAGCTGCCAGGTAAGAGGATGGCCAAAGACGAGGTTTAAGGATGCTGTGAGAGATGACATGAAGGTGGCAGGTCACAGAGGAAGATGTAGAAAACAAAACCAAAAGGGGTCCTCCCCTTTTCCCTGTGCGTGCACAGTGCACACACACACACACACACACACACACACACACACACACACACACACACACACACACACACGGTACTCTACAGTACACTACAGTATGTTACAGTACAGTATGGTAAAGTACAGTAACGTGCGGTACGGCATGGTACAGTATGATACCATAAGGTATGGTACAGTACAGTATGATGCCGTACAGTACAGTAAGGTACAGTATGATACCATACAGTAAGGTACAGTATGGTACCATGCAGTACGGTACAGTACAGTACAGTACAGTACAGTACAGTACAGTACAGTACAGTACAGTACAGTATTGTACAGTATGATACCATACAGTAAGGTACAGTATGGTACAGTATGGTACCATGCAGTACGGTACAGTACAGTACAGTACAGTACAGTACAGTATTGTACAGTATGATACCATACAGTAAGGTACGGTACGGTATGGTATCATACTGTACCTTACTGTACTGTACGGCATCATACTGTACTGTACCATACCTTATGGTATCATACTGTACCATGCCGTACCGCACGTTACTGTACTTTACCATACTGTACTGTAACATACTGTAGTGTACTGTACAGTACCGTGTGTGTGTGTGCACGCACAGGGAAAAGGGGAGGACCCCTTTTGGTTTTGTTTTCTACATCTTCCTCTGTGACCTGCCACCTTCATGTCATCTCTCACAGCATCCTTAAACCTCATCTTTGGCCATCCTCTTACCTGGCAGCTACATCTTCAGCATCCTTCTCCCAATGTACCCTCATCCCTCCTTTTCACATGTCTAAACCATCTCAACCTCACCTCTCTTGCTTTATCCCCAAACCTTCTAACCTGGGCTGATCCTCTAATTTAGTCATTTCTGATCAAGTCCTTCCTTTTCACTCCTAATGAGAACCATAGCATCCTTAATTCTGCCACCTCCAGCTGTGCCTCCTTTTCATCAGTGCCACCGTTTCCAACCGTACGGCAAATTACTCCTGACACATATGTCCCATATTCTCAATACACTGGCTTCACTTGCTAGAACATTTCCATCTCTATACTCACCTTAACCTGTTACACTACTGTCTACTGTTTGGTCAATTGGTACAAATAATTTTCTCCCTCCCTCACCATCTCTCTTTGCACTTACTGTACATCTCATATACTTTATCTTAGCCCTGACCACTTCTTAGCCCACACCACCTGACATCACATCTCTCTCTTCTTACCCATCATCTAAAAAAAACCCCAATGGGCATTGCCCATTGACATATATTCAAGTCTGTGTGTGTCTGTACATCTGTAATCCATGTAACCCGAGAACCGTTTGCCCCACTGACTTCACCAAATTCGACACACACGTTCCACACACACACAGGGAGTGCAGTGCCCGGTCTCGAGTTGGTCGGACCCACGGTTGTCCAGAACTGCCACAAAAGGCCCTTTTCATTTGGCGGCCATCTTGAAAAATGGTGGCCATTTAGTTTTTTCAAGTGGACAACGTTTCTGAGAGAGTAGGTTCTGAAGCACTTGTGTACCAAATTTGGTGCTTGTACCATCAAGTGAACGATTCTTATGATATATTGACTTACCTCCACTATGGGGTTGCCATAGCAATGAATTGGCTCATTTGGGCCATGGACAGAGTCTTTTGTACAATGGGCTTATTCACACAGCACATATGGTGCTGTTGTTGTTTTTCTCATGCCCATGTAATTTGTTTATGTAAAGAAAACAAATCATGAAAATATATATAGTAAAAGCGACTAAAGAATCATAATCGAATTATTGAAAAATGACATTAACATCAATAATTCAATGACAGGATGATCCCTAATGGTCAAAACAATATCAGAAATTAATTTTAAGAGTCAGATTTAGTTGAAATAGACTTATTGTTCCTGTTCTTACTCCTAAAAATGGACAAGTTATGGCCAAGGTCTGTGGAATAGCAAAATGACCTTGACTATGACCTTTCAAGGTCAAAATCACCCCAAATCATCAAAACAATATCAGAAATGAATTCCACACACCACAATTGATCAAAATGAATGTATTACATGTGCTTAAACACTAAAAAACAAAAAGGTTGGATTTTCATCATAGCCGATGGCGGCCATTTTTGATGTGGCCATTGCGCCATTCGTGGCACTATGGCGGACAAGCACCTCATTGATTTTTCATGTCTAGGGACCCATTGACTCAGTTCAAGTGAGAAATTCCCCCAACACCAAATTGCGATAGGGTCTACAGGCAGGTACTGGACTAGCAGCTTCTATGCAGCTTCAACAGCATTTTTGTGTGTGTGTGTGTGTGTGTGTGTGTGTGTGTGTGTGTGTGTGTGTGTGTGTGTGTGTGTGTGTGTGTGTGTGTGTGTGTGTGTGTGTGTGTGTGTGTGTGTGTGTGTGTGTGTGTGAGAGAGAGAGAGAGAGAGTAGCTACAAGTTACAAGTAGCTTTAATACCTTCTTTTCTATTGTCAAAGACGATAGCAGGAAAATGGAAATTATGGAATTGGCTACATACTTTTTTCTCTCTCTCTTCTTTTTATTTTTTTCACATTTCTATTTTAGTAAATAATCACTTGAACCTTATAAAACAAATGTCTTGAGACAAACACATTCCAAGTATTGTAATACAAGTTAAACACCTGTTCTCTCTATCTTGTCTGAGAGGAAATCTAGTGCTCAACAAAACAGCAGCCTTGCAAGTTTGTTTGTTTGTTTGTTTGTTTCTTTCTTTCTAATCTAGTTACAATAGACTATTCCTTTCTTGCTTGCTTCCTTCCTTCCTTTTCTTCCTTCCTCTCTTAAAAACTTACACACAGTTTAGTGTGCTCGTTACAGTTTGTGCCCCAGCCTCTGGGGACATACAATCCCCTTGTTTTGTCGTATGCGTCGCCTTAAGTTGCGTCACAGGGGCTAAAAATACACCTTGCTCACTCAATTTGCCCCGCCCCCTCCCCTCCCGGGCCGGACCAGCTTGCATTGTGCACGACTGTGCACGGCTCGTTTTTAGAGAAGGAGGAGGGAGGGTTTGGGACGAGAGAAAAAAAAACAGAAACCCAGTCTGATGTCACTGTGATGTCAACGTCCCTAATTGTAATCTTGTGCCAAGTTCACCAGCACTTCTCCTCTCGGTGTTGAAGTTGTAGTTGTAGGCATACGAGAGGAGAGACGCAGATAAAGAGGGAAAGCGAAAGGGAGAGATAGGTTTATGGTTTACAGAGAAACGGGGCAAGAAAAGGACAGAAGTAGACTGCCTGTGCCCTGTGGTGCCGAGGAGTGTTACTAACTACCGTTCTGGATTATTGGACAGAGGACATGGCTGTGACCGGAGATGAGACAGAGTCAGGTAGGGGGAGGGAGGGGAGGTGCATGCGTTTTTTTTTAATTAATATCAATGTTATTATTTTTATTGTATATTATTTTATATTATTTCATGTATAGCCCAGCCTACACATAACATATTAAGTAACCTATGACAAACGTATGGTGGAAAAGTCAAGTTCATATGTCACTGTCTGTCTGGGAAGTAGTTATCTTCTGTTGCTGTTTTTATTCAGATAGTTAATTTGTATTATCCGGCAGGCTACTTTAATCATAACCTGGCAAAAAATATAACTTTGTGTTCATGTGTTTGAATTGAATGCATACATTGCCACTTGGAATATTAGTGGGCTCACTGGGCTGAGCTCCTAAACATTGTGGGCACTTCACTTGACACCTGAAAGAAAGAAAGAAAGAAAGGAAGAAAGAAAGAAAGAAAGAAAGAAAGAAAGAAAGAAAGAAAGAAAGAAAGAAAGAAAGAATTCAGTGTAGGTCTATGCTTTGGAATAATGTAAATTAGGCCTACATGATTTGAACATGCACGGTACATCATCATTATCATCAGACCTATTGGGGCTAGCCTTAAACTATATGCCTGCAGCCTAAAATGTTGGCTCTCCACAGGTGTAGCAACTTTAGAAATATTAGACTGTAAATGTCATAGGAAAATGATTATGTATTTCATTTGGCCCCCCATTTATGCAATAAATGTAGATAAATATAACGTCAAATATAAAATAAATATTATTTAAATGATTCCATGACCCACGGTTCTAATAGTTCAAGTAACATAAAAACAACAGCCCTAGTAATGGCTCAAATTGAGCAGAAATGTTTCAGCATACTTTCACTGAAAGGTGGCAGGTTAACCAAACAAGGCAATGAGTGTTTGGTTAGCTTGCTCTCTGTCCCTGACACACACACACACACACACACACACACACACACACACACACACACACACACACACACACACACACACACACACTGTTCAAATCAAATGAGCTTTATTGGCATGACAAAAAATAGTTTGCATTGCCAAATCAAGTGTCAAATGAAAACGTACAAAAGTGTATGTACAATTATAGGCAACGTGGTATGGTGTAGAGACTGTAGACAGAGCTATGTCACATTGCAAGATGGGAAAGATAGCTTACAAAACCACAAAATTGTTCATTTTGTTGTTAGAATAGCAACAGTTACAGTATGTATGTACTAGTAGCCTACATGTGTATAACACACACAGCCACACTTCCAGGCAGGCAGTATGCAGGGAGGCGGGGTGAGAGGAGAGGAAGGGAGGGGCCAGGAGATGAGAGGGTGGGGGGTGGGGGTGCTGTGGGGGGGGATAGTCAGCCGTCGGTTTGACGTCACACCGGTTTCCTGGAACACGAGGGGGAGAGAGAGATCCGCGCACTCAGACGCACTCGCTGACGTCAGCATAGTGCCTGGCTACACTCCGCCCAGTCAGAGAGAGAGAGGGAAAGGAAGGGAGGGAGGGATGGGGGGGGGGGGACAACTGTGTGTCTGCCTGCTCTGAATGACTGGTTATGAATGAGTGAGAGCTTTTTTCAAGAGCAAGAGTTACAGAATGGTTCCAATCCGGTCATTCATGTCACTGCCTGCCTGCTCCAGAAATAGCTCCTTAATTCAATAGGTGCGATAAATATAGGACAGGCTGTTTTGTTGAGCACTCCCACACTGTGTGTGTGTGTGTTTGTTTGTGTGTGTGTGTGTGTGTGTGTGTGTGTGTGCACACGTGCGTGCGTGCGTGCATGCTGACAAATGTGTCAGTGTCGGTACTTGGAGGCCATGACGTCTATGACACCAGTATGACGTCAGCACCATCTGCCCTGCATTGTGAAATAGGCACAACATACTTGGGAGGTCAATCAGTAGGCTACTATCACATGAGTTCTGTGATAGTCAGCACTGTGATTTTCCGTTTGTCGTTGCCTAGCGTCCAGGTTATTGCACAATAGCTATGGCCAGGACAAGTCTATGACGTCTATTTCTATCTAAATACTGGAAGAGGGCATTGTAGCAGACTAGAATTTCTGATCGAGTTAAATCCAGTTTGAAGAGGTCTCCATATATGGCCATGTTAAGTTTGTGTCACCCACCATCCACCGCAAACAAGTCAATTGTATTAATATACTGTATATGGATTCATTCATTTTTTTTGGTCATCAAAGTTTTTTAATTATTTTTTCAATAAAGCATACAAAATTCACATGACTTACACAAAAGAAAAAGACAAGAAAAAACAAACAAAAAACAAAACACAACTAGCAGTCCCCATGGACAACACCCCTCCACATTCTGTTGTTGACACTCGTGATTATGTCATATGTAATATATGGATTAATTCAGAAAAAGTCATAGCTCTAATAACTTTGCGCTCTACCCTATTTCAGCCGCCACAGGAGACATGCCAACCTACCAGCTGTGTTCGCCCAGCACAGGCCTTACTCAGAGCATCGTGATCGCTGCATCCCCAGGCACCATGCACTGCCCCTCTGGACACATCTCTGAGGAAGTCACTCGCAAGAGGGAGGTCCGTCTCATGAAGAACAGGTGAGAAACGGATTGGAATAGTTTTGATTGATCGAATACTTTATTAGTGAAAAAACGTAAACAGCACTGAAATGGGGATTTTCTTTTCTGTTTTGTTTTCCGTGATCTTTTATTGAGCATTGTTGTGCTCTGTCTGTCTAGCTGTATCTGTATTATGCTCAAATATAGACATGCCCCGCCCCCAATGTATGGGTATGACTGACATCACAACAGTACTAACTTGTGACTTCGTAGTACAGAGTACAGACATCACAGTACCCCTCACATCACAGTACTGCCTTCACAGTTATGAGTTATGACATCATAGTACTGACGTGACATCACAGTTATGACATCATAGACTATGAGTCAATGTGTGAATGTCATCTTGTTCCCCGCTCGTCTCGTTCTCCAGGGAGGCAGCACGCGAGTGCCGCAGGAAAAAGAAGGAGTATGTCAAATGTCTAGAGAACCGCGTGGCTGTGCTGGAAAACCAAAACAAGACACTGATCGAGGAACTCAAGGCCCTCAAGGACATTTATTGCCACAAAGCCGAATAGAGACGTCTCTTATTTTGCCACAAGCTCTACTACTGAAGATAAACACACTGAGCTGTTTACAGACATGTGGGGCTTCCAGAACTGAATGGGCATGAAAGTACAGCACTTGCCTAAAACCCGGGCCAGACACACGTGACAGGCCAATGGACAAGGAGTATGGAGATTGGAGAAGGAAGAGGAGCAAAGTGGCATCCCACGTAAAGAGTCCTGCTTAACCACATGAACCCTAGCGTCCCTATTTTAAGTGAAGAGGTTTGGCGTGGGGGGGGGAGTACCCTGAGGGACACCGGTCCAGAAAGTATATATACGGTTTAAGTGGTTACGTTTGTTCGGGTTGCGGCAGATGTTCACTAGCCAGCGAGTTTCACTCAGGTCTGCATACAAATGGAGCACGCAAAGCTAAAGCTACACAGAACCAGCTAGCACCAGCAAACACAGCCCACCCCAACATAGATCTATACCTACGTTTCTGAGAGTTGTTGTAAATAATTCCGTTTTACTCTCATCAGTGATTGGTTCCGTTTTTTTTGTATTTCACAAATGTATTGATGCATCATTGTTATTCCAATAGGATATTTATACTTTATATTTTTCTACCCATTAGAATGTTTAACCTAATACAAAATCTTTATTTTTCATGTTGGAGTTAAGCTCTGTACACTATTCAAAGCACAGAAAGAAGTACCTGATATCTGAGTGTGGTTATTATTCTTTTTTACCTTCCAAAATGTGCCATTGGTGATACTGTACCTGAAAACATTGCAGATAAGAAAGAAAGAAAGCTCAAATACATAACTTAATTGGAATTAAATATAAAGAATAACTGCCTGACAATAGGTCTCTAAAATGATGTCTCATTCATGTAGCAGGCATGTTCAGGTTAAATTGTTCAATCACTGTATATATCTTTTTTTTTTCAAATTCCTATTTCCTCTAATGAAGTGAACAAGCAATTGTTATATGACTATAATAGAAACCCCTTCCTAGAATAAATTGCTTGTATATACTTTTTTTTAACCATAGTGACATCTGTGGTGTTACATGTCAAAATGTACAGATCTACGTTTTTTAAAGTCCATTAAAATGTCCCTTGTCCAAACAATATTTTGTTCATACTAGCAGATGCAAATCCAACATGAATGTGAACAAGATTGTTTCTTTTTCTGTGGTCAAAATAACAGATTAAACACGTTAATGTTCAAGTACAATGTCTGTGTCCATATTCTGTGAAAAGATGTGAGCTCCCATTAGCAAAACGGAGCCAGTTTAAGTCCATACTGCGAGGAAATAATTGTTGCCAGGGAGGAAGAGGTGAGGTGAAAATATTAATCTCGCTTGAGCCACAGTCTGAGGCTGAGCTACCCACAAGAGATTTAGAGATCTTCATACTTGAGCCACAGTCTGAGGCTGAGCTACCCACAAGAGATTTAGAGATCTTCATACTTGAGCCACAGTCTGAGGCTGAGCTACCCGCAAGAGATTTAGAGATCTTCATACTTGAGCCACAGTCTGAGGCTGAGCTACCCACAAGAGATTTAGAGATCTTCAGAATTGACAAAATGGTGACTTTGTTGCCTTTTCTGGTTTCTTTGAGGATATAATTTTTCAGCCCAATAAACAACTAGATGCTCTTTATTACTTATCTTAACACATTAGAAGGTTGATCAAATGGTGCATTTCTCAATTCTGAATGAAAGAATTTAGAGCTCGACGTCAACTAAACGCTCTGAGTGTGATGCCAGTGACTGAGTGTTTTTTCTTGATGTAAAGAACGTTTTATTTATATGATTAAGCAAGTGATGTTTTCCAGTAATTCGTGGACTGGAGGGTGGCTTGCTCCATTAGCCACTTAAACCCTACTTAGTTGACCGGTATCCCCCAGGGCTCTATACTAGGCCTGGTTTCGCTTCTTCTATATCTTTGCCAAATCTTCACACCAAAATAGGGATGCTAGGGTTCAAGTGGTTAAGAATGCTTGGAATGCCTTTTTCCTTGTGTCTTTCTGTTTACATAGCCAAGCAGTAGCCTGTTCCACTGAATATATTGTATTCTAGAGTTTTCTGCTGAATCTGTCTTGAGTATCGTAGTAGGCTGGCGTTTGAAAGACTACTCTGATACAAAATTACAAACCAATAATTGGTTTCCAGAGCAATTATGTCAAGGTCTCAATACGAAGGACTTTGGATTCGATTTGCAATGCAGGTTTTTGTTTTGTTTTTTGTTTCCAAGCAGTTAGATAGAAAGGGGGTCCTTACAGTATATCAAGTAATTTAATTTCATTCATCTAAATTATATTGCGATGATATAGGACCAAGTTGACCAATACTAATTTATATACACAATAGATTCCTCAGTTTTGATTCAACTGAAATGTAACCAAATGGACCTGAGTTTGTTTCAACTATATACATTTAAATTAAAAGGGATTTGTATCAAAGTCAACATGTGTACCATTTAAATGAGTAAGGAAGCCCATTCTATGCTTTCTATCAGAAGTGGTATAGGCCTAATTGAATCTCCCCACACATTCTTTTTTCATCTGGATTTTTATATCTCCCATCTTTGTCTAATGTTATATAATAAAATAGGAAAATGTTTTTGAAAGTAATTAGGTTTGATGTTTTCTTTCTCTTTTCCAGAGTTTAGCGTTGTGAGCTTGTAAATCGGGTGGTAAAGTGGTTGAACAGATTCTGATGCTATAGCAACACATTTTTATCATGAAACATGCGTAAGCTAAGAACGTAACAGTGGAATATCTATATAATGAAACTATACATATATACTATACTATGCTATACATATGTACTATGACGTGCTATGACTACATACGATGCAATTATAGTGCTGTCTATTTTCTGGGGGTCCCCGCACCCCACTTTGAGAACCACTGATTTAGATGGTCCCAGACATTAACACATCTGCACACCTGAAGGTTCCAATGTTTGTAACTGTTAACTAACTGACCGTAAATATTCCATGAGATATTTGTGTTTTCAGTGTGCTTTGAGACAACCCTTTACTGTTCTCGAGTCGACAGACAGCTGACAGGATGTTGACAAGGGTTTTCACACGTCCCCCAGCAAGAACAGACTGTTGAACTTCAAAAATCACACCTGTGTGAAGTGAGGGGCGCTCTTATCATCGTACATCATCATGACGTAACATGTCGATTTGATCGTCCACATATGACATACATTCTCCATTCATTGTCAATGGGAATTTAATGTTTGTGTAAGACAAAAATCTACACTAATAGCTGAATATAGGAGGGGCTAGCGCCGTGTGTGTGTGTGTGTGTGTGTGTGTGTGTGTGTGTGTGTGCGCGCGCGCGCGCTCGCATGCATGTGTGTTGAATAGGATGGAAGAGGCATCCAAGGACAACCTTGAAACAACTCTTCATGTGAACAACAACAAAAACATTCCTTTCTCCTTCCACAACACTATTGCATAAACAATCCTTTCCGCACTCTGAAATGAAAGTGTACCATGAAATATATGCACACATTTTGTGTAATTATTTGTTCATCTCCCTTGCATTCCTCCAAGACCACACTGGTGCCTGTAGAATGGTTATTATAACAACTGTTCAGTTGTTATAATAGTAATAGAATAGTGTAATAAAAGCCAGTGTTTCCTAACCTCTTGTGTAGGTGCCAAAGATCACAGTGGGGGGGACGTGAATCCTTGTCTGTTTGTAAGTAGTCCAACATTTTAAATATGTTGCACAAAATCATGAATTTCTTTCATCCACTTTCAAGTTTCAACCTGACAATTGCATCCCTATTTGGGGCAGTGATTGCATTGTCACAACATCTTTTTCAGAAATAGCAAGTCTACAAATTCTGTGAAAGGATGCTTGATCAATAGTAGTTACTGAAAAGATTTTGTTTGTAGATGGTCTGAACTCAAGAGAATTGTCTTGAAGAGCTTAATGTTTGAGTATTTGTCACACTTTAAGCTAAATGGAGAAGTTGTGGGTGTGTTAATAGATCACGCTTTAAGCTTGCTACATCTTCCTGAGGTTTCATCCACTGCTGCTTGAGTGGAATTTTCCACTGTCACATATGAATATGTTGGGAGATTTAAGACATATACCCCTTTCTATTTGTCAGTGGTGGACAACTCAATAAGTAATATTTGACCAGGAGGTTACTACAATTTGACTCAAGTACTAGGGTTACTTGAGTTAAATTGTAGATAGCCTACTCCTGGTCAAATATTACTCAAGTACAAGTGAAAGTTGTACCAAAATTAAAAGTATTAGAGTAGCTTTTCTTGATTGTTACACTGTATAATAGTCTACTGTAAGTGAATTGAGGTTGGAAAACAATGTGTAAACAGTTGCAAGCAATAGTCAGAGTGAGACCTCTACTGTCCCACATATGGTACTGCAGAAAAAACATATTTTCACTGTCTTTTTTTAACCCCAAGCTGCAGCACTTTAATCTCATATATTTGTCAGGTGAACTGAAACCTGACTACAATATATCATGAAATGTACAAGACCTAGTCATACCTTTAATCTTGAACTGGAGAGTCTGGATTGGTCCGATGAGCTCAGGAGCACACTAGTCGAAGAAGCATGGCTTGGCTTCAAAACCAAATTTACATCAGTACTAAACAGCATGGCTCCTTTGAGAACCATCAGGGTCAAAACCCACTCGGAGCCATGGATGAATTAGGACATACTGACTGCAATGAAAGCCAGAGACAAAAAGTGCTCTGAACTTGAATGCAAGTCCAAGCTAGCCAAGCTCTTCGACAGTGATCTCCAAACCCAAATAGGCATCCTAAAAACCCAACGTAACAAGCTAAGAAACAGTGTAACTGCCATGACCAAATCAGCTAAAAGAAACTTTACCAATGATAAAGCAGAGGAGAACAAATGCAATCCCCTGGAGCTCTGGAAGCTACTAAACAAGACCTCCCTTGAAGACCTCCCCACCTTCTTTTTTCTTTTTTAGAAAAGCTGAGGCCCCCCAATTTACAATTTACAATTTAGGCATTTAGCAGACGCTCTTAATCCAGAGCGACTTACAATAATCAAGAACAAAAGCATGGGAATACATCACAAAAGCATTTATCATAAAACATGCGTAAGCTAAGAAAGTAACAGTGGAATATCTATATTATGAGACTATACATATAAACTATATATATATAATACTGTGCTATACATATGTACTATGGCGTGCTATGACTATATACAATGCAATTATAGTGCCGTCTACATAACATGCTATAAGTCTGTATCAGATGCTATCTAAGTCTACAGAAATGCTATCTAAGGGGGTAGGGGTAAGTGCTATGGGCCATGATGGAGTCTAAAAAGGTGGGTTTTCAGACTACGGCGGAAGATTGGGAGTGATGCTGCAGTTCTGACTGCAATGGGAAGTGCATTCCACAGTTTTGGAGCCAGAACATGTACGCGCACGCACGCACGCACACACACACACACACACACACACACACACACACACACACACACACACACACACACACACACACACACACACACACACACACACACACACACACACACACACACACACACACACACACACACACACACACACACACACACAGGCCTGGAACAGGTCTGTAAGTCTGAGTGTACATCCTGTAGGTTATTGTACACTGGGGCCTATTGTACTGTACATCTGGAGCAGTGGTTCTCCAACGTTTACATTTCAAGGACCCCGCATAACTCTGAGAGTTTACAAATGGAACCAAATGGACCCTTGGACAGTGCAGTACACAAGTGAGCGTTGCAATGTGTGTGCCTTGAAGACAACACTGTCCAGGACCAATCCCAGCTCCCAGGTTCTCTCGACAGCTGCAACAGAGCCTCCAGGCCCAGGGTGTTGTCTATGGAAATGGAAAGATCCGGCAGGGGGCAGGAATTCTCAAGGAAGAAAAGAAGCTCAGACTTGTCTGACTTTCTAACAGAGCCAATTCAGATTTTACAGAGCCCAGTTTCAAATTGCAGCCATCCGTAGGTGCCCTTTGAGAGCGGTTTTGAAGGAGTCAAGGGATTCACATGTCTTAATGACTGTTGGTAGGGTGTTCCACATTTTGGTGGCATAGGAGCGAAAATAATTTAGTCCCCGAATCTGGGTTGTACATGGTTTGTTGCACTCCCTCTGGTGTTGTGGGTGTGGACTTCGTTTACATTAAGGAAGTATTTAGACAGGTACATGGGTATCTTGGTGGTGTATCGAATCTTGTGGACCAGACCCATTGCAAGATGCTGTACTCTGTCGTCGACCCTAAGCCATCCCAGCCTGTCAAAGTGGGCAGGGGTGAGGTGGGTTCGGGGGGTGAGGCCAAGTAAGAGCCTGACCAGTTTGTTTTGGGAGGTCTGGAGCCTTGTTTTAAGGGCCTTTGAGGTGCTGTGGTACCAAGAGGTGGATGCATAGTCAAAGAAACCTTGTACAGTAACCTGTTAAGGTCTTCAAGGTGTTTTTGCTGACCAGTGAGGACATCCTGTAAAGGAATCTTGTTCTTTGATTGACTTTTTTGATTACGTTGGTGGCCATTTTATCACCGGAAAGATTGGCCTCCAGGATGGAACCTAGGTAGGTAATTTCATCTTTTCGTGTGATAATATTGTCACCCACTCTAACCAAGAAGCCTACTATTTGATCCGAAGAGAAATTTGGATTCAGTTTTTCCCAGGTGTAAGGATAGTTTGTTATCAGCGAGCCAGGTGCAGATTCTACCGAGTTCAGAGCTGAGGGTCTTTTCAACCTGCAGTTTGTTCCTGTCCGAGACCAGTAGTGCTGAGTCATCTGCGAACAGGAACAAGTTGCAGTCACAAGCTGATGTCATGTCGTTAACATATATTAGGAACAGTAAAGGCCCTAGTATGCTTCCTTGTGGGACGCCACAGCTCACTGGGAGGGGACAGTGTTCCGTTCACCTCCACCATTTGTTCTCTCCCCTCCAGGTAGGATTGCATCCAGCTCACTGATGTGCTATCAAAACCAATAGCTTTAAGCTTGTTAACCAGTATGGAGTGGTTCACGGTGGTACACACACACACACACACACACACACGGGTCAGGCCCCTATGTATCCTGGCCTTATCTTGGCTTAAAAAAGGATACATTTGAAAACAAAAAAAGGAAAAACACACAAATCTTCTCCTGGGGCGGGGGGGGGGGGGTGTCCTCTCACTCCTCTGGCACACAATATATTCTATATTTTCACATGCGGGTCCGACCGTGACCATATTTGGGGGTCGTCCTAAGTTGTCATGAAAATGTTTGATAAATGAGAACCACTGATCTCTCATCACACAGTCTATGCCCCACAGTGCTCTACTCTAGAGCCCTTTTTGAAACCAGCTCCTCACCACTCGCCCTACACACTTCCACTCGGTTTTAGCATAGATATATAAATAATAGAGACGCAATGCAATGCAAGTGGATGGGAGGGGAATTCCGGTGCCGTCTCTATTATTTATATATCTATGCTCAAACCAAGTGGAAGTGTGTAGGACGAGTGGCGAGGAGCTGGTTTCAGAAAGGGGGTAGTAGTTTGTTACCGCCCACTTGAACCGGAACCTTTTCTGGTGTGGCTACAGTGACCCTGTGTGCGACTGTGACAGCAGCACGCTCACCGCCAGTAGCCCACAACTGTGTTGTTCATCACGTATTGACGTCAAGCGGATCACCGAAACTGTCAGCTGCAGACAGACATGCATCCTATTTCACCCATGTTGTCTCGGGTAGTCGACGTCGTGGACGGTGGACGAGTCGGTCCGATATTTTAGCACATAACGGATGTGAACTCCACATTTTCCGCCGCTCTCCGCTTGCATGTTATGAGCAGCAACCAGAAGGATCCACGAATGACAGGAGCCGTGTACCACGGACGCACCCACTTTTCCCAGACTGAATCGGGCGTTTGGGTATCATACTACTAGGACTTACTTGTCGCAGCAGGGTCTGAGTTCTAGGCTACACGATGGGGAGCACGACCTCCTGCTGCGTGTCTTCGAGCCCCAAGCTCCGGAGAAATGCACACTCGAGGCTGGAGTCCTACCAGCCGGAGCCCGAGCTGAGCCGAGAGGAGACGGCATGCAACCTGCAGCACATCAGCGACAGAGAGCACGTCGACGGTAAAGTAGCCTCGGCTCTTCTGCGGTGGAGTCGTTAGAGACATAGAGGGGCTAATCGGCTATGACGCTGACACACAACACAGCCTGTGTGTCGTGTACAGGATAATCATGGGTTGTAGTTTTGTATAGTCAACTAGACTAGTATGCTAATAGTTGGGCGAACAGCAACACTATTTTACCATAATAACGAGGGCCTAAATGACGTCGATACGTGGGCTAGCCGCAATACATGATATAATAAGAAAGACTAGATAATCGTATAGGCCTACCGTAACCGACGTCGTACTACTGTTTTTTTTACACGAGTTATCTGTCTATATCTTATTGTACACGCCGATGACGGATAAGGGAAAGTGTATTTTATTATGATCAACACAGCTACAACTCTGAGCTATTAAACTGATTATCAATTACCTGAACTTTACTGGTCTAGATACAATGCTGTTAAATGACTGAATTCATGCCTATGTCTTGTGATATTAAGCATTGATGTAGTATTCAGTCTATAGTAGCCTACATGTAAAACTGTACTAATGTATTGTACCTAATGTCAAATAGTGGTGTGGTGAAATGGTTACAATACTAACCCTGTATAGTATATAGGATAGCTTTTGAGTGACTGACTGTAGGTCTAGTAATCAGTCATGTGTGACATACTGTATACAAGACCTTACTGTGGCCTAGTGTAGCCTAAGTAAGAGGTAGATAAACATTTTAGTGCCATCTCCAGGCTCCCCTCTGTGGCTTATAGAAAAATATTTTGTTGGGTGATATGACTTCAAAGTTCAAATCACTATCACGATCATTACCAACTTTTATTAAAACAAGGAAAAGTAGTGAATATAACAGATCTACAAGCTCACAATGCACAGCAACGTGGCAGTTATAAACTTGTAGATTGCCTATTTGTGCTATTTTTGTATGCCACCATTGTACAATGAAGTACAGGGTGAAGTGGTTAATCATACTAAAAATTGATATGAATTATTTTGTTGATGTATAAGAAAATAATAATAATGAAAAACCCAGTCATTTGTAGAATCGGCCTCGGGTCTTGTTAACCCACATAAAGAGAAAGATGAGGTCGGTTTAATATTGGTTCTAAATAATTATGAGTTTTGATATACTGTATATATAGCCTACAGCCCTACTGCAGACATGATGCTCATGAAGGCAGATTCCTTTGTGTTATGTCTTTGTTTTCAAGGCTGAGCATGAAAGCAACTGTGGACAGCAGCCCCCTCCATTGACACATGCAAATGTGCATTACAATTGACCCATTCACGCTGGAAAGTGTCTGCTAAATGGCTATACATACTAGTCTTTTTCAGGCAACAGACAACTATTATTATAACATTAGGCTTAAATCAAACATTGTACACAAACCCTTATTTTTAAGAACCTAGACACGGTATTAAAAGTAAAACCACACCACTGACTACATGTACTCAAAGAGCCTACACCTTCAAGGCTGATCATTACTGTATCATACTAGAAGCTCACAAAGGCAGACAGCAATGTGTCGTTGGCCACTGGTCGGTCCATCGCATCACAGAAAGGGAAACTGTGAACACCCACAAAGCTGGGTTGAAAACGCATAGGTAAAGTCAGTGACGTATCACGGCCACAAAGCACAAACGGCACTTCCGCATACTCCGCATACGTCACACGGTCCGAGCACACTTTGTATGCTGTGTGTGTGTACAAAGTGTGCTCATCTCAATTGTGTATATATAGATTCCAAATACCGTTAAGGATTTGATTTGTATTTAACTTGAAAGGCCTTGCAGGTGTGTACACGTATAGCCTACTGCCACACAGACAGTAAGTATTGGGTTTCTGTGTCGAGATATTTAACTGATCTCTGGGCTTGTCACTGAACAAATAATCCAGCGTTGATTTTTTGGGGAGACAATCAATTGGGGCACTCAACAAGACAGTGTAGTTTGGTATATTTTAGTGATCTAAAGTGGTGATCTCTGAAGGTGAGACACTTGATTATAAATATTGTAACAGACCTTTGCACCTTAGTGTATAAGTCTCTCTGTCCCCTGTGCGATTTCAAGCTAAAATGAGCTCCTTCCATCGATCCCTGTCCTTGACATTGTGTTGTGCACGGCCCACAAAGAGGTTCATCCTAACGGCTCATCAGTCACAGTTCTGTTCTGTACCAGCTTCTTTTGTTTGGTCGAGGGCTTGTGATCCTGCTCCGACCAGAAGATTATGTTTAGAATTTTCTTCAAGTTATATTTAGTCTCTCTATTCCAGGGGGGCAGTCAGCCAGATATTTCGTGAAGCCTCATTTGAAATCGGTAGTTCATATAATGGCCTGTTGTGGCGCTGGACTGGACCCAAAAAGCCCCATAGCTCCATAGAGGCCCATGTATTTTGGCCCAACTTCACCTAGACTGTATTACCTTAATAAACATGGTCATGAATACTTTCTTCTTCCAGTCACTAGTTTAAAGTCTCATTTCTAATGTCATAATATTCTTTTTGGAAAATTATGGTCCCATTAATTAAAAAAATGACCATAAAGAAAAAAAAACATTGCGTATGTTCTGAGGGGCGTGGCTACCGTTACAGTCTATGTAACTCGAGTCAAAATAAAAACCAACGGAGAAGAAGGGGGGAAGTCCCGCCTCGTTGTCTGGGCAGCCAATGGCCAGCTGGTCCAAAACGGAGCCAGCCAATGGCCAGCTGGTACCAAACGGATCTAGAAAGATGGCGACTTACATCAGGAATTACCATATTATTACAGGCTTCATTTTACGTTCATGTTAGACCCGGCGAACGCTTTGTCCATATTTTTTACAGTCTATGCTCTATTCCCATTTGTACAACTCTGACTCCCAAATAGTTAAACATTTAAACTAGCCATTGTAATTGTGAAACAAATCTATTATGAGCAACCGCATGGCCTCAATTCTTGGCCAAAAAAAATCCTAAAATGTTATCAGAAACTGTTTTTGTTGGACTATAGAGGTGAAACAGACGAGCCATGACTAATACTGGAGCCTGCTGTCTCATGTCTCTCACCTCATGCCTGGTACGCAGGAGCACAACAGCAACTGCACAGGGTCAAATGAACCAACAGGCTCCAGTCCTATGTGTTTTAATTAGCAGTGATATAGCAGTGGTTCTCACATTTTTAATTTCAACAAGGACCGGACCCCACCTGAAAAGGTTTTGTAGAGACACTACAAGAGAATAGTTATAGAAGTGTATGAAGGGCAGACTTCATAGTATGGTGGTATCGTTATAAATCCACACCTATTGGCCAATCATTGCATGATTTTTACTGAGCTTGTAAGATTGCTTTTATTTTTTGCTAATTGACAACAAAGTGTGTTACACTACGTGTTTTCACTGTCGGGCAAATTCTCATGCCGGGATAAAATCATGAGAGTTTTGCTCAAGGAGTTGTGTGCTCCCAATAGGTGTAAAATGGCGTATAGTGTTCTGTTTTCTGTTGCAGTATTTTGACAAACTTAATATCAAAGCAGATCTACATGTTAAATTACTCCCTTACATTAGGTAAGGTAATCATAAAACTCTGTCCGAGCTTCGATGACGGGTCTTTATTGCTTCAGCATGGAGCAGACATATACTGTACATCAAGGGTCTGCAACAAAGTTTGTCCCGGGCCAATTTCTTTCCAGGACTCTATATGGGGGGCCGGACTCTTCGGGCGGTGAAACATTTCAGCCTTTCGTAGTCCAGCGGAATACCATAATGCTCACCCGGGGAGTCCAAATCCCAAGAACAGCTGGGGATGAACGGTCAACGGAAAAAATGGGGCGAGTGTGTTTTGGGCCGAGTGTTCCAGTTAACCGTCCAGGGTACTGGAAATACAGTAGGCCAGCGCCATTATATAAACATTTGTCATGGACTGGTACACATGGCACAAATATTGCTGTGCGTGTATGTCCGTGACTCTGTGTGGACATCTGCTCAAGACTAACCTCGGTACCCAGGCTTTTGTTTTTTGTTGAAAAACTAAAAGCGAAACAGCCTACTCTACATATGCACGGATCTCAAGTGGGCCTATGTCTAGGTTTAGGAGGTCTGCAGTCTACTCTGCACAGCCAGCAGTCATTCTCTGTGCATGATTGTCCGCATTGTGTATAAAGGTAGAAGATGTAAGCTGTTAGAGTTTCCCTGCCTAGTCCAGGCCCCCACACTGTTGCCACTTGCCAGTATACTCTATAGAAGGCAGAGAGCAGTTGCTCCCGGGAAGAAACAATAGAGCTACTGTTAGTACTGTACAATAATTGTGCTCGCAATATTCTATTGTGAAAGTGAAAAACATTAAATACAACCTACTAACCACCCCACCAAATTAACCCACAATAACACAGTAGAAAGTAGTAGTATTAAAAATTACTTTCAATTTACTGTAATTGATAGTTGTAAGTGTAATCCGGCTTTGCCATGCTTCTACCTACTTTCAATATGTATGGTTTCTAAACAATAGTGCAATCTGTGTCTGACAAGTGGTGCTTTGCTTTGATGTAACCTTGGTTACCGTCTAAAGCCCACCACACACCGGCTGCGTCCCCCGCGCGGCGGACACAGCCGCCTCCATTATTTTCAATGAACCTATCGCACACCGGCTGCATCCGACGCGCGCTGGCGCGCGGTCACGCCTCGCCTGCCGCGCCGATGCACCGCTGTTCTATTTTCCAGGCGTTGCCGTGCGGCCTCCACCCGGCTATCCGTGGGCGTGGCAATGGAATATAGTCAACAAAACTCCCCAGCCGCGTGGTAGCGCGCCGCGTCCTGTTGGTGTTGCCGTGCGGCTATGGCGTGCGGCAATACTGTGCCGCGGCGGTACGCGCGGCGGTCGCAGACGGTGTGTGTCGGGCTTTAGAGAAGAGGAGGGCAGGGTGACGTCACGTGAAAAGGTCCATGCCCATTGAGCTACATGGGGAATGGAACCCCAACCCTCCTGGCAGTGCCAGCCATGATAGCATCATAACAGTTTTAATATCATTGCTGTCGGACAGAAACCTCTTATTTCCATATTCGAACAGTTTTTTGGGGTAAATTAACGCCTTAGGTGATGATACTACAGCGTTACACAAAAGTGTAAAAAAGAGCAGATAGACAAGCTCGAAATGAGGAGTAAAGGTCCCTACACACCGGATTTTTTGCGGCGTTTCTCCGTTATCCGAAAGACAGACCAGTGTGCAACCTCTTTAAATTGTGCGCTTTTACCTTGTACTTGTAGATCTGCTACTTTTGCTATTTTTGAATTTTAATCCTGTTAAAGGTGATATAGACAAGTTTCCAGTGTTTGTACACAGAAGTGAGTGAGTGTTTCCAAACAAATGCATATCTAGCTCCACCCCCCTCCCCCCTCATTCTATTGGCTGAGCCAGGTCACTTCAGGATATGGGATTGTTGTTGCTGCTGGGACGGACGCTATGGATATTGCGCTCGTATGGCTAAATATGACATTACAAAATTATGAATTTCTATCTATCTTAGTTACAACAATGACATTGAGTTGACATGTTTTTTTAAGGGTAACTGTAGCATAATCGCAATATCACACAGAGTCCCACAAATGAGGAAGTAGGAAGTAGAGGAGACTCACTGGCTCTCAATTCAATTCTCTTTTATTTGTAATCGTGCATATAAAACATATTGCCCCTCAAATGCCCCATGCCACTACAGCATCGTTCATTCATGTGAACTACTCTGTCCACGGTTATTCATTGCAATGAAGAAAAATCGCTATGATGATCCGCGACGGCCTGTCACCGACTCACCGTTGGCGAGCACGGGTTGAATGCATGCTTCAAGCCGGCCGGCAGGCAGTCGCTGTGGCGACGCGGCGGTGCAGGGTGAAATACTATTACTCACTTCCACTTCCACCATTTCAACAAAAGCACATACAACCCACTCCACATGAACGAGAACGATATTGATGTAGGCCTAAACAGGAGATTTTATTGGGGTCTGAGTTGTTCTGTGACTAAGGATCCTGAGTTCTGTGGGGTGCTTATTGCTGCTGGTGTTGTTCAGTTTCACACCACCCAACCATGCACTATACATAGCGATTCTCATAATTTCAATAGGCTTACATATTAAATGATAAACATACTATTTCACATGAACAATGTTAGTGAAACTAAGATATGGGGATAATATTATACATTGCAATTGAAATCGCATCACGTTTTCATTATAATACTGCAGTGCTGGGTTGAACACACCGTCACAGCCTCGCGCTGCAATTGGCTAAAAGTTTAAATTCCCTCCGACGTCCCGAGTAGTAAACTGTAGTGGATATAAACAGCGCATTCAGCCACAGGGGGGGGAAAGGGGGAGTGTGCTGTTGCAGGAGAACACCTCAGCATCATAATATAGGGGAAGATACAGGGGGAAAAGGCCAAAAGAATACATTTATATATATTTTAAATTATGGCTGAAAACTTGTCTATATCACCTTTAAAGGTATATTCAGTGATTTCACTTAATTCAAATATCACTTATTTTTTTGTTTTGTTGTGATAATCCTCCCTACTATAGAGTGTGCTGGCCATATAAGGAGTTCCTCACTGTCCCCAGTTAACCCCTGGGGGTCAAAAAACCTTAGGTTTCGTTTTTGACTCTCTATCCTGATTGGACGAAAGGCTGGGTCCCACAGCCAAAAACGAAACCTAAGGTTTTTTGAGTGAAATCACTGAATATACCTTTAAAGTAACAGTTTCCACCCGACAGAGACGAGATTTCTTTTTTCCCCCTAATCTGCACAAATAATGGATAATATGCTGTGAGTAGGGTATCGTCGTTCTTCTCCTATAGTGCAGAGAGAATCAGAATTCAGAAGCACAATAGCACATTCCTCTACGTCTACCAGATCAGTCCATTCTGTAGATGCTTGGATTCCTTATTATTCAGTGCTAAACATGCATGAAAGGATATTGTGTGCACTGCAGTATGAATGACATAATGGGCCCCATCTTGCTCGCCGCCCTACCCCTTATGTCTAAACCCTTTAGGCATTAAAAAATAAATAAATAAATAGTGAAAATAGAGTTGTGAGCTGGTAGATCAGTGATTTGAACTATTTTGAAATTATTTTCAAAACAAAAACACCCTCAAGTGAAGAACAAGACCTAGGCATCATTTTAGATGGAATAAATAAATAAGAATGGCACAACAATGTTAATGGTATTCCAATGCTAATTTAGCACACACACACACACACACACACACACACACACACACACACCAGTACATATGTCTAAATTGTGGTATTCCCCCCCCACACCCATTTCTTTTAATCCTGCTCTGTATCCTTTCTTTTCTCCAAAATGCAATGTGACAAACTGACAAAAGCGGTTGCTCCAGCAGCTTCTTCTAGCCATACCACTTAAATGTATTCTGACGTCAAACGGGACAGGATGCATGTTGCACCCAGGCAGACGTCCCGCTGGCGCGTGGCTGGAAACATGCAGGCGGTTGAGATTCAACTTGTGTCGTCTCTCTTTACAAATGGCTGCATGAAGACGAGCTCTGAGGGGACCCCTTTTCCCCCCTCCCCCCCTGTGATTGAAAACAGAGCGTGTCTAATGCATGCTGCGTGTATTAGAAGTTCATAGACGGTATAACCCATTCTGACCTGAGATCAGATTCTAAAAAAATGTCTTCTATGTCAGTCGCTCTTCGATTTTTCAAAAAATAGCAGACCTACAAGCTCGTAGCGCGCCACCGAGTGGCGCGCTATGAGCTTGTAGATCTGCTATTTTTAAATAGCTAAAGCACGACATGATGCTAACACCAAAATGGGTCCCCGCCCAAAATGGGATAAGGATGCAGATGAATGGGTTCACAGCACACACACACACAGACACACACATACACAGAGTGACACCACATTTGTATTACTATTCTTCAACATCAACATTTTAGGATGTTAATTTTATAATTGGTATTTTTAATTCCTTTTTTGCCATTTTTCTTAAAAACCTAACCATCAATCGCTGTCATGCACCCAAAATAGCCAATCTGCAGGCAATGTTTTGTGAGCTTGTAGATCGGCTATTTTGAACTATAAAAATCACATCCGTGTGAAATGAGGGGCGCTCTTGTCAATTTATGTTAGCGGACATTTGAAATTGCTACATAAGGTACATAAAGGTGGTCCCTTATTGGCCAAGTGCTCCCACCGACATGTGATTTGTTATCAGTTTTGCTTGTTTATATATGACGTTACGTACATTTTCCCTTCCATGTCAATGGCGTTTAACGTTTAATCTAGGTCATATTTAGCGGAATTCTGACGTCATTTCTCCGACAAAAGCTGTTTATAGAAGGGGCAAAATAACGATTTGTCTTGTTAGGGTCCTCTCAAGTATAGTAATAGAAGACGTACAAACACACACACAGCTCCATCTGTGTCAGAGCAGATACTGATGACAGCCAAGAACTGACACCTCAGTTTAGACCTTGATGCGCTTTTGAAAGGGCTTCCTTGTCCTTGATTGGATGGGCTGTTGGTTTAAATGAGCAGTTATGGCGTTTATTCCTATTGGTCATGGAGAGCAGGCCTGCTGCTGCGAGATTAGATTTCCAAAAGTGTCACGTTTTGGATCATGTTCTGAGATGGCTGATTTTAAGAACACATCATCGCTGAATTATATAATGCGATTATACACCTTAGTGTCCCTATTCCTGGCATGTCGTAATGGCAGGTTAACATTTGGAAAAATGTGATGAGCATTCGTCATGAATGGCACATGCTACACATTGTGAGCTTGTAGGTCTGCTATTTTCGGCGAGGTGATTTGGAGCAGAGGGAAAAAAGGAGAGGAGGATCCCGTAAGGACCCTGGGCAGACCTCGGTTAACAAAGTGTAGGGCAGGCCGTCTACCAGTAGATCACAAAGGCTGTGCAGGTAGATCACATGACGTGCCCCTAAAGAATATTACGTTTACTTTAAATATAAAAAAAAATATTTTTGGCATCTGCCACTTGAATTAAGGTAACTGGATAAGATTGATCGATGTCAAAATGGCCCGTCAGCTCAAACCCACAATGCAATATTTTGTTTTCAAGAGTGTTGCTGTGCACAAAAACATCAGTAGCATAAAAAAACAAAACAAAAAAAAACACTTCATTTCTCCCTCCTCTATTTCACGTCCCAATGTGCATTTGTCTTATACTGTGTATGTAACGCCAGCTCTGCTATTCCTCAGTTACATATTTAAATTATTTTCAGCAATGATATTATCATTTTGAAAGTGGCTCTCAAGTCAAAAAAGTGTGTGAACCCCTGGTGTAGGGTCTAAAGCCTCCCATAACTTACACTACAAGATTTTTGACAAGATTTGGATTACTACAGGACTACATTAGACCAGAATATAGTCTTATAAAAATCTTTCCAAAATCCTCTTCCATCTGGAGGTGGTAAAATAAATCACAGCCCAGTGTGTGCAGCAGTTTTCTTCTCTATAAGCATTTAACTGGGCCGGTTTCACAGATCAGAATTTCAGTGGTCTAGTCGCCCTAAGCTATAAGATCAGACGACAATGGTCCTTTATGCAGAGAAGACATGGGGGCACATCTTATCCACTTAAGCTTGTAAATCTGCTATCTTTGGAACTTCATTTCCACCTATAAAGGCATGTCCAAAACAGGGACACCAACTTGAAAGTGGTTAGACATATTTTTAAGACAACGTAGAGAGGGAGAGATCTGACGGTTAGTGGGTCGACAGAGGGAAAACATGTGACACGGGTCAGTAAATCAGATTCAAACTTAGGATGCTGTTAATAGTATTGACAATAAAACACCTTGAACCTTGATAGCACAACATCAGGTTCAGCCATTTGGTTGCCCCAATATGAACGTAGAATCTTCCATGAAAAATCACTGACAAATCGTTGATGATAATATTTTGCAATAACTTAATGTTCTGAAATGTCTGATACAATATTCCTGCCGTATGTGTTAACGTTACGTATAACGTATCCTGTGGAATATAATGCAAATAAATACACAATTGTAACTTGTCTAATACCTTATTACTTAATCACATGAACCCTAGCATCCCTATTCTGTGGCAAAATGTTTTGGCACATTTGGCAAAAATAGCTTTTGGCACATTTGGCAAAAATAGCTGAACTACAAACTCACAATGTGTTGTCAGCTTGTAGATGTGTAGAGGGTGGGAAGGAGGGGGCTTCATATGTGGGACGGTCAATAAATAATGAAATAATCTATTTCATGCCACAGGGAAATAACTTCTAACTTTTAGTACACCTGTAATAGTCTACCTCCCTTTTCCCTCTACACCAAATCGCTTCACGGAAAATAGTCCATCTCTACAAGCCCACAATGTGTAGCAATCTGCTATTTTGGTTATTATTTAGGCTACATTGAAAATGAGGGCCTGCCCCTCAATTGTACTCCGAGCTTAAATAAAGGTTATGATGATGATTTAAGGCGAACTAGTGGTTGAAAACATACGTAGGCCTATTAGTATTTATGAAAATGTTTACTACATGAAAATCAAGTGTGTAAAGTCCGGGTCAAGTCCCCTATTGTAATCAACTAGAGCGGTGCCCGTTAGTGCTGCCGTAATTGTCCAAAAATTGGATTCGGATATTCGTTTTAAAAACCCACGTGGATTCGAGCAATTCGACCCATTCGGATTTCGGATTTCAATTCGAGCCATTCGGATCTATTAATAATTATATTTACACCAATACAACCTGAGACATAACATTTAAGATCGCATTGCTGGCGCAACTCTCTCTCCGCGCATTGGTGCTGCTGAAAAGCGAGTTGGAACACAACGCATGCATTCTCCTTTCTCCAGTAAAACTTTTTTTTTCTTAAATCAGCAATCCTACCACACAGCCTTATCAAAACGAGGCACGGAGGCAGTATTAATTGAATTCACAGAACAGAACACTGCATTGCTGCTGCTGCTGCCGGACCCAGTACCACATTTCATCCTTACGCATTTTATTTATGTTCTTATAATTTCCTGAAGGATAAAGTCGCTTCATGATTCTCCCGTCTGTCCGAAACAACACCGACCCAGATTCTGATCACTAGATACGCTGTTGACGGAAGATTTCACCATTCTGAGCAGCCTACACTCACTGCGCAAAGAACGTAAAAGGCTCCCGCGGCCCCGCCTGCCCTGTGCTCACTACGCAGGCTGCGCTGCTAGGAAGAGTACGAGGCAGAGATGATTTATTCTTTAATGTATGCCGGTGTCGGCGTGTCGCGTGGCAAATATAACTAATCTACAAGCTCACAAGTCACAACGCGTCGCTTACCCATGGCACCGTCTCGCGAAAACTAATAATAATAAAAAAAAATATATATATATATATTTCTTTTTTAATTCGGACCTTAATTTGATATATTCGGTTATTCATTTATTTTTTGGGTTCGGAAATGGATTCGGAAAACGAATATTCGTTGGCAGCTCTAGTGCCGCCTACTTGGAATGATGCAAGTTGGAAATGAATAACCCACCCAGTTATTATGTCTGTGTCCCTTTTTATGCCCATATATTTGTCAGGCATGCCAAAATATGGAGTCTATGCAGATGTCAGAACAGGTCAGCTCCATGGAGGCTGGGCAGGGGCCCTGTCCAGAGCCTGGGCAGAGGCCTTTTGTGGCGGTTCTCGGTACCACTGTACTCCCTGTGGTGTTGTGGAACGCATGTGTCGAATTTGAAGTCGGTGGGGCTAACGTTTTCCGAGTTACGTGGATTACAGACGTGTACACACGTACGCATAGACACTTTTATAGATAGATGTTCATGTTCATCTAATTTAGCAGAATGTTTGGCAATTTTAACATGCCAAGAATAGGGGCACTAGGGAGAGTGGATAGACACAAGAGAAAGCCAGAGATGGAAGGAGAGAGACACACAGACAAAGCAGTCCTATGATCTCCCTCTCACTTACAAAGCTTACTGTGTATCTCTGTTAAGATGACTGTTCATTCTGCGAGGCGCCAGGCATCAGCTGATGAGCTTATATATTTAGGTGTGGCCTACGGAAGCCTGGAAGCGGTTGACTCTCTCTTCCCCATGTTTCAGGGCACCCATTCAGGAAATGTGCGTTGTGGGTACTTTGAACATGGATTATTGTTTTGAGGTTTTGACTTTTGGCAAGTGTGGTCAATAGATAGGCTATTTGTGTGGGGTTGCTATCGTTGTAACTTGTTATTACGTAATAAACTGCTGTCTGGAAGATAGTAAAAACTGTAAACAAAAAAACATTTGAAGACTTTAAACCTTTCTGTATGTTTGGGGTTTGTTAGCTCAGTTCCATTTTGGAAGCGGAGTGGACCTAGAGTAGTAGTATTCAGATTTTATTTATTTTAAGTCTCTTATGATCATCTTATTGCATTGTTTCACCCCAAATCTGAAGGTCGCGCCACATGTATAAATATTTAGAGAGCATTGTCTCCAAATACCTTAAAAGGTTGATATATATATATTTTTTTGTTTTTGTTTTGCACAGCGAAATGGTTTTCCTCACTCTGTCCACAATTTAGTTGAGATTCAGAAGGATTTAGATTGCAGTGAGTAAGCGGATTCACATTTAGATTGAGATTTGATAACTTGCTCAGCTTTCTCTCAGCCTGCATATCTCTCTCTGTCTGCATATCTCTCTCTCTCTGACTCACACACACACTCTCTCTCTCTCTCTCTCTCGCTCTCTCTCTCTCTCTCTCTGTATTGTGTTCTTGATCTCCCTTCAAAACCGCTCTTTCTGCGTCGACACGTATCAAAATATGCTAATCCAGAGGTGCACTGTCCTACATTAAAGGGTTGCCTGCTTACTAGGAGACAAAACGGTCCCATTCACTTGTACCTGTAAATGTAGATTGTAGGGCGTTCTGGTCAGAGCCAGTGGGGTTTGATAATGGTCTACTTACACGTGAGGCTTTTTTTTATGTTTTTTTTGTGGCTTTCGCCTTTATTTTCTATTTTCTACGGAGGGATAGAAAGTAGGTTGACAGGAAATGGGTAGAGAATCATGGGGGGTGGGGGGGACATGTAGTAAATTATTATATGCCATATTCTGCATATACTTTCCATATATTGGCATAATATGTTAATATATTTCAAATAAAACCATAGCACCACTATTAGCCTTTTCACGTCACGCACCCCCTAGAGGGCGCTCACGGCCGCGCACCACAAGGGGTGCACACACACTACAGTTTGGGAACCACTGTTGTAGAGCAATGTGCTTCTGATAGTGAACCAGACACAATGCATTGTCTGCTCGGCACTATACGAGTAGACCGACTTAACCCATTCTGACCTGAGATCAGATTCATACGAGGTTTCCGCCGGACACACACTGGTCCTGATGAACCCATTCTGACCTGAGATCAGATTCTAAAACTGTCAGTCGTTCTTCGATTTTTCAAAAAATAGCAGACCTACAAGCTCGTATCGCGCCACTCGGTGGCGCGATATGAGCTTGTAGATCTGCTATTTTTCAATAGCTAAAGCATGACATGATGCCGACACCAAAATGGGTGCCCGTTCAGAATGGGTTAATGAAAATATCCTGTATACCTTTTGAGTTCTTCAGCAAGAATCACAGCATATTATCCATTATTTGTGATTTTGTGCATATTGGCACCTCTTTGTCTAAAACTGTAGGATTCAAATTCAAAACCATCAAAAGCAGCAGATCTACAAGCTCAAAAAGCATCGGTTCGCACCGTGTTTCAAGCTTGTGGACCTGCTGCTGTTGATGCTTTTGTGTAGGACATTAATCTATGAAAAAGCAGAAAAGTGTAAAATATGGAGATAAGAGGTTTCTGCCCGACTGTAGCGTTATTCCTGGTAAATGACTCTGTGGTGAAACCAAACAACTCCCGCGGGCGCTGCAGTGTATATTCCCTCATTTCTAAAGACGTATTCTTCCCACCCAGGTCAGAGTGTTCACGGGAGAGAGAGGTCCACGATTGATTTATTGACGAGTAATGAGAAAGTAATTCACTGCCTTCCAGAGCCCCTCTCTTCATCACTTCAGAGCGCTGCCTGGTTTGAACTGGCAACCAGTTGCCATGGCAGTTAAACACTCAGGCTATTACATTAGCATTTTATTCACAGATTTATGCTTCTGGTGTCACCAAAAGAAAAAGAAAAAGAAAAAACATCCCACAGTGCTTTAATCACGCTGGACCCAACAATAATCAAGTGAAGAAAAAGTGAATGTGCTACTCTTTTATTTATTTAACGTTTCGCCCATGTTCATGTTCACCCGATGAAGCCCTGCAATGGTGAAACATTCATTATTTTTGGCTAGATAAATAAAAAACACCGGAGAGCAGTTTGTAATGTGTGGACATGAATCTCTTTTTCTTCATCTGGTGTCACCAAACCTGCCCCTTCCTGAATAGCCCATGTGACCCCTAGGTTGTCCTCAGAGTTACTATAAGGGGCTCTGCCAAATGTTTGTCATGGGAACGTTTAATTTGTTTTCTACATTAACCACTTGAGCCCTATAGTATCCCTATTCTGAGGGGAGAATTAGCCGAAAATAGCAGATCTACAAGCTCAATACATTAGCAGCATCCGAAGTTTGAATCAGATTTGTGTCTTGTTGTTGGCTTGAAGATCTGCTTTTTTGGCCAAATGGTAGAATAGGAAGGGACGCCATGTCACATGTGGTTAACATTAACAACACAGACAGAACAGTGGAGTGACATGAAAGGGAGAGGGTAGAGGTGCACGGTGGGGTGACATGCACATACACATTTCGTGTATTGAAACCCACAAAATAAAATTGTGCAGTACATATATCTCTAATGTTGTGCGCAGACACTAACTGCCGCTACAATTTAACAATGTCCCACTCCCCCACAACATCTCCTAATATAGAGATAACAGAACATTCATTGACCGACTATAATGAAGACATTCCCGGCAGGGAATAAGGCAAATTGATTGCTGCAGCCTAGCTGGTCAATAACTCGATCAGGCTGCCCGATGCAGAGGTCGAGAAGGTTTGCACTCGGCTCTTTGAGGTTCCAACTGTAGCATTTCCCAAGTTTGTTATGCAATAGCATTAGTAAATACTAGTTCCACCTTCTTTGATCCCAGATTAAACTTTCTGAATTTCATAATCCATTGGTGATTGTAGTTTCTATAAAGAAGGCACTAATTGGCATGCTCAGCTGAACCCTGTGCTTGTTTGTATTTTTGGGTGGATGGCCAGAATGGACTGGCCTGGTCCTACTTATCTGCTGTGGATTCAATAGAATGGATTCAATAGAATGGACTCCGACTGGCCATCTTATCTGCAGTGGATTCAATAGATGAAATCAATGTCTCGCCAGTGTATTTCCCCTTTACTGTGGCCTTTTTACATGGCCTCCTACTCTAACCATTCTGAACGGGCACCCATTTTGGTGTTGGCATCATGTTATGCTTTAGCTATTTAAAAATAGCAGATCTACAAGCTCATATCGCGCCACCGAGTGGCGCGATACGAGCTTGTAGGTCTGCTATTTTTGAAAAATCGAAGACACTTTTAGAATCTGATCTCAGGTCAGAATGGGTTAATAATGAAACTGTCAGGATGTAATAGACATTTTTAGAATCTTATCTCAGGTCAGAATGGGTTAAAATCGCATCCACATGGGAACGTTGTGGCTGCGATGAAGATCTATCATCTCGGACTACATGTGGTCAGTCTGTCCGGTTCAGCCTTATCCGAGCCCCAAGTATAGTATACTTCAGAAAGTATACTATAAAACCTATGTGAAATGTTTTTAGTTTTTTTGTGTGATTATTACTTTTGTTTTTTCAATCAAGATTAAAAAAATCTACATTAAAATGTGCATACGTGTGAGAACAATGGCTTCCATACAGTGATGGAAAGCCTGCAGTTTCCATTAGCTTGGATTCCCCATCCATCAATGATGTCACTGGTAGTCACTTTCTAAACTGTCCACAGCCCTTCTCTGAGACTCAAAGACCAAAATGGTACTGCTGTGGTGGAATTTATAGATTGCCAAATCTATGTTTTACTTTTATTGTGTACTTATTTGCCTTCCATTCAATCTCATTGAATGTCTAGTCAGCAGCGTCTCACATGAACAGGTCTGGTCAATCGTTACATGGTTGATTTACTAACCCACTAAACATACAGTGGACATTTGGAAATAGGTTGCGTGTTTCTGGGCGCGTTCGGCTATGCGCACCGGGAATGTGGTCAGTTTGTTGAGTGTGGTGGGCGGTGACGTCACAGAGTGCGTTCAGTGTGCCTTATTTACGAACGACCAGTTACAACACACCATTCACACTGAGCAACCCTACCCTCAGGGTAGGGTTGCTCAGTGCGTGCACTCGGCACACCCGGTGTGCAGCGCACTGGATTTTCGAACGACAACGCACTGAGTGCACTGAATAAACGAACGACAAGAGAGCACACCAGTGCGTTCAGGGCGCATTTCCGAACGCGCCCTCTGTAAGGCCCACACCACACCAATGCAACTCCTTGCAACTACCATTTGAGATAATGGTTTCATGCAACTACTCGCAAACGTTTGTTTGCGAGTAGTTGCATGGTAACCCCCACAAGGAATAGAAAAAATAGAGTCTGCAACACTGGTATGAAAAACCACTGGTTTATTTGATTCAACGTTTCGATCCCTTAGGATCTTCTTCAGGAATGAACCCCCACAAGGAAACATGCTGAGCTCATAGGTTACCAACAGGTCAGAGCTGTAAATAAACAAACGAGTCGACGACAACACATCTTGCCTGCCCAACATGTAATTCCTGGAAACGCCTCTGGACAGTACTATTATGTTGGAAATGTGTGCATTTGCACCTGGCAGTGTGCGCGGGATATTTGGCACTGCTCAGTACAGAGCTTTGTGGGATTGTCTACTACTACTAGTACCCACAGCAGACCCTCTTATTGACTGCTAGCCATTTGCAGAGCCATGCCATTAAAATATACAGAAGTTGCAGCCATGTGACTACTGTTTTAGTGCTTGGTTCTTGGCAGCTGGAGGATGTTTCAACTGATGCAGGTCAATCCTCTCTCCCACGCAGGCAGGCAGGGATGACTCTGCACTGTTTGGTTAAACTGTCCTACAGTCAGCTTTTACAAGCCAACAATGGTGCGTGCGTGCGTGTGCGTGCGTGCATGTGTACATTATTAAGGGGGATAGAATGGCATGCTCTCATCACTGTCCATCTCCATTAGTCTGCAGAGTGTCGGGCTAATGGAGATGTAGAGGAAGTGAAGGGAAAGGTCTTCTCTGGTGCTTTTCAATGTTTTGCACGTTGGGTTTTGTCCCTGCTGGCTGCACAGCTTTCATGCGGGCCTGTCACGGTTATTGCATAATCGCTTAATCGCAATTATTTGAGATGTCGTCAATCGTTTCCATGTCGAAAAATGTGCATACATTTTCAAACATTTTCCGAAAATAGCGGAAATAGTTTATCTACATTCTACAACACGTCACAATCAACTAGTTCCACTGTTTAAATTCTTACACATTTTTACAAGTCTACAATTATTAAATTTGTCATTAATGTTTTTGTATATTCAAGTAATTTGTCATATCTGTCTTGTGCTACTACTAGATTACGAAGCCTAACAGCCAAGAAGCCTAAGAGCCTAAGTTCCAATGTTCGATGCCAAAAAACACAATTAAATCTCGAATTCTTCATTTTTCTTTCGCGTTCCTATTACTGGATACTGTAGCAATCCAGTTGATCCACAGCGATCAATAAAGTTTTATCTTCTCTTAAGTTATAACATTGTTTAACCCATTTAGGCCTGACCTCGAAAAAAATAAATAAAATCTTCTAAATCCTCCAGTTTTCTGAAATAAATATTTTCACTATTTTATTTAGGTCTGCTATTTTTCAATAGCTAAATTATAACATAATGTTTAAAACACCAAAAGGGGTTCCCGTCCAAAATGGGATAATGGCACGAACCATGGATGGGATTTTGATCCTGTAGGTCGGCAGAGGTAAAAAAGGATGCCAGACAGAACAGCCTCAGCAACTGCACCGTCTCACAGTATTTACTAGGTTCCAGGATTAAGAGCGTAGCCTGCTAAATGCCTAAATTGTAATTTAATGAAAGAATAACGTTTTTGGCATATTTCTGCTCAACACAGTTATGCGACAAAGTATAAAATAATGCTTAACTTAAGTATTTAATAGATTTGATATACACCACAAAAATAAATCTATAAAATATGCTGAGAGTTTAATCGATGGCGCAGTCCTACACTCCACACACACACACACACACACGCATGGAGTGGCCACAAAACCTACAACCATGCTGGCGGGCGTCTGAATGCACCTGCTAGAGAAAACAAGCCAATGTTCAGTGACTGCATGGGAATGGAGTTGACATGACCCATCTCCCATGAGCAAGTACATTTTTGCATCCTAAATTAGCCTTTTGTAAGTGCTATTCTAGCTATTCTAGATTTTTACCCTGGCCTTTTGCAGTTGCACCTGGCACTATCGTTTGTAAGCCTTGAGTCAACAACGCAAACTGTTCCACATGATTGCAACTGTAACACCCAAATTCCAGTTCCAGCTCCAGTTTTAATAGTGTCCAAATAACTGTAAATTCAGTTTTTCTAACTCGGACTATGTTACGCAGTCTAAAGTGAGGTATTGCTCATAACTAATTCACTTGTACTTTACTTATTAACCTACACAGGTTCCCAATTCCAAAGTTGCCTCCTCTAAGTTCACACTCAGGCCACCGTTCCACCGGGGTTGAGCCGGTTCTGTTCCTTTTTTTCCTAAATCCCTAAAAGTTGGTTCTGAAATGGAACCAAAAAATACTACTTCTTGCCCTGAAGTGGGCGTGTCACTTTTCAGGTTGAAAGATGCAGATGTGATAAAATAAAGAACAGAACCAGTTCTAGAACCAAAAATTGTATTTACAGTGTTTGACTGTTGTGGAGGCTGGGAATGAGATGCAAGCCTCCACTGACTCCTACATGTGACACCAAGTCCCACTGTTCCCACCTCTACTATTCCCTGGCCTACACCATATCCCTCACTGCTTTCCTCTTGTTGAAAAGGGGAATGCTTTGAAAGGCATAACAAAATATGAGGGAAAAATTGTTCATGAACGACGGACAATAAATCAGTTGGAGAAGAAGCTTGTGAAATCCATTAAATCACTATATAAACAAAGGCAGTAGTGTGAGCGCACCATCACGCTACAACTGTTTGGCCGTGTCTGCAACAGGCTTGTTCATTGTTAATTCATTAGCAGAGCGGTAGGTTTTGCTAGCTGACCGGGCTAGCTGGGCCGTGTCGGCTTACAACGCGCAGGTGCCGAGCGCGAGCCTTCGTTAAAGTTTAGCCGAGGTGCTGGTTGGTTTTGGGTGATATCACATATCTGCATTTGACACCGGCACACTGAGAACTCTGGGAAATACAAGGAGGAGAACGGTGTTTTCCCTCCAGGCTGGGCTGTTGTTGCTGTTGCACTTGGTTTGCTGTTTGTTGGCGATATTTGTTTCTGTCACATCAGTTTTGCTTTGTTTTGTTGGACGTGGAACATACAGGGAGGTTAACTCTAAATTAAGTATTTTCCTCTCATTTTATTCATTTATTTATTTAAATTATTTTTTACATCAACCCTATCTCTAAATCTGGTAACTTTGCATGCAGTTATGCAGACCTACCTCTCACATAGCGGTAATGGAGTACATGGCACCTGACTAGGGCCGTGCAAGTCAATACTATGACATGAGATTTGGAAGAGCTGACCACGTCAAACCCAATTAACATCACATTAATTAACTAGGTACAATAAATACCAGAGCAGCGCATTAGCATCACTACGCTACGTGGTGTGTGTCCCCCCCTCCTCTTGGAGAGACAGGGAGACTCCTGTTACTGAACATACGCTAGTCTATAGCAATGGGTACTATCACAATATAATCTATCACCTTTAAAAAAAACAAAAGAGTTTTGTTTTAACCAAAAAATATCACATTCCCCATAGCTTGTGACTTACTTTTACTTAGATTTGATGAATGCGGAGATGACGTGGAGTTTAATTTATGTTGTGACTTGTGATTATCTGTTAAACAAACTGACTGGTTAAACTTTGTAACGTTAAGCTGTACCGTATCTTTATGCGCTGTCATTGTGCCATTGTCCCATCTGACAGGCTGAGCGATGTGCTTCCCATGGTGGAATATTGAGCTTGAGAACACTGCTTGCATCAGCTCTTCTATTGTTGCAGCCAAGATGAATTAGCCAGGCCAGATGTGTGCGTGCGCTAAATTGTGCCTCAGCCTTGGATTGACAGACTTGTTGTTTGACACATGTGTGACATATCTGACATGTCTATGATACATGTCAGGAGCAGCATTCCACAGTAAAATTGTGTGTGTGTGGTGCATGTAGACTATGCACCTGTGTGTGTGTGTGTGTGTGTGTGTGTGTGTGTGTGTGTGTGTGTTCTTACTCTTTATCATGTGTGCCTGAAAGCATCTCTTGTATTTGAGTCTCTGCTGACCTTGAGGGGAAGTGTTCGCCGATAATAACGTTGTGGGCTTGTAGATCGGCTGTTTTCAGCAAAATACATCTGGTATAGACTAGAGGGGGAAAAACAAGCACCAAGTACAGTAACAACTCGGATACATTTCCCAAGTATAGGTTCATAAAACTCCTGCTCAGTGTTTGTAGATGTGTACAAGGTTTATTGCCAAAGCCCACGACAATAGAGCCTAGATAAGAGCCTATGACCTCATGGCCTATGGCCTCATGGTGCTCACAATCTTTCCATGTGAAATACAAGGCCAACCTAAAGGTGTGTGTACTGTGTAGTTGAACTGCGATATGCCAAACTGCTACGTCAGCTTGCATCATTAACTTGCATCATCCATTCTAGGAAACCTAATATAAGGAAGTGAAATGATTGGGACAAGCGTTCAAATGGGATCAGTCTCACATCCTACTGTGATGAATAATTCAGAGGACATGCAAAACAATGTGTGAATCAATTGTTGACCTTTCGACAAATTGCACCATATGACGAATATTGAGATCTATATTATATGTTTCAAGTTTCATGGCCGGTGATTTGAAAAGTTTGAATACGGCGTATATATGTCTGTCGGGGAGAAACTTCAAATCTCTCTGTATTTCAACTTTTAATTAATTGCCCGGCCAATATATATATACATACACATACATATACAACCTCATCATTACAATAGCTTTGCATTGCTTCTCTCTCGGCTCAACTAATAAAGAGAACCGTAATCTGTAATCAAATGGCTGCAGAATTCTTTATCTGCTGCCCTGCATCTAATACAGTAGGAGTATGTGGCTGCATCCACTGCATACCAGGCATTTTTAAACGCTGATTTCACCAAATAACAAAGGCTCTTTTACAGGGAATGATGGGGGCTTGTGTCAGGGTTACAGAGCTGTGCATTTCTGCTATAAAAAAAAATTCCCTGAATGCAGAAAATATTATGACCCCATTTCACACGCACATAGCCACACAGACATTTTGCACACCACACTGCATGCATACAGTACATACAAATATATCTGCGCCTCATAATCCCAAGGCGATGCAGCACAGGACGGCATGACTCGCATGCGGCTGTAGCTTTGTTGTGAGTGCAGGTGTTGGTTTAGTTGATTCTCAACCTATGGTGGGCCGTGAGGATACTGCAAGTGGGGAAATAATTTGATGAAAAATTCTAACTAATAATATATCAAATTCTAAACACAATCTTTTTCATTAGAATGCCAATAAATAGGAACAACGTATACTACATTAGTTCCCTTGATCCAAGTCGGAACACGATGGATTAATTGAATGATCATTAACCCATTCTGACCGGGCACCCATTTTGGTGTCGGCATCATGTTATGGTTTAGCTATTTAAAAATAGCAGATCTACAAGCTCGTATCGCGCCACCGAGTGGCGCGATACGAGCTTGTAGGTCTGCTATTTTTGAAAAATCGAAGAACGACTGACATTTTTTTAAATCTGATCTCAGGTCAGAATGGGTTCATCAGACCAGTGTGTGTCCGGCGGAAACCTCGTATGAATCTGATCTCAGGTCAGAATGGGTTAAGATAATCATGTTCTGAAAATGCATGCGGCCGACCATTTAACACTTCTACCGGGTTTAGTGGTCAGATGGGTGTGCCGTGAAAGCTGTTGAAAAATTAATTGAAAACCACTGATTTTAAGTCCCAACATGTTACTCAACATAATGGAACTAGAAAAAGTGCCCTTCTGGGCACAGGTCTCCACCAGGATAGGAATGTAGGACATTGCAGCTTGCCTTCATCTGGTGGTTGGATAAAAGGGCAACAAAAGTAAATTATCCACAGATCCGTGCAGTTAGAGGTAAAAACACTTTTCGGCCAGTTATAGCGCCACCTTGAGGCTGAGTTGAAATTGTTCATGTGGCATTTCGTCCTCGGCCTAGTGGGAATGTGCGTGCACAATTTCACGGAAATCACGAGATGTGTTCATGATTTGCAGCATTTTGTTTGAAACTGAGCACTCCTGTGAACTTTGGAAGCCAATCTTAACCAATCAGGATGGAGTCTGAGAAATCTGAAAGACCGGTTTCGTTGAATGGCTCTAGAGAGACTGTGTACCAATTTGCGCGATGTTTGGACAAAATCTGTAGGTGTACTGTGCAAAAACTTGTTTTGCACAAAGCGGCCTCCTGGTGGCGCTATAACAGGCCGTTCTGGAAAGTTTGGGGCAGAGGTTCATCGTTGGCATCCAGGGAGTGTGTGTGCAAAATTTGGCATCGACCGGGTTAACGGTGGCCGAGATTAGCTGCTCACGGACACGCACACGGACGGACGGACGGACGGAGTGCAAAACATACTCTCCCCCCATGCCTTCGGCCTGGTGGAGACAATGATGTTTTCACATTATGCCTCTGCTGCCTCAGTTATGCTTATTTGTGTGTGGTAAATAGCAGATCTACAAGCTCACAACGCATCACATTCGTGACCCGTTACTTGTGAGCTTGTACATCTGCTGTTACTAACATGCAACAGCAGTATGCGACGAACATTCTACAGGCCACAGCATCCAACTCATGCATTTACACTGACTCGCATATATTGACTAGGAGAGGTCAGAGTGCAGGGGCACGACACGTCGAACTGCAGGCTTGTTCAACAGCACTTTTATTTTTTAGATTTTTTTGGGGCTTTTCTGTCTTTATTTTTATAGTTGGAGATGGACAGGAAACGGGGAGAGAGATGAGATCGCCGGGAACGGGACTCGAACCTGCAATGCACTGTCAGGCTGCTTATGTGCCTATGTCTGAACCGCTGGCCCGGGCCGCTCAACAGAACTTTAGAAAAATTGGTGTGCACCATAAATAATACCGGCTGCCTCCTCCTACCATAATACGATTTCAGCGGAACCATCGGTTGATCTTTTACAATGGCCAACATTAGTTATACACATTTTCTTTATGGTGACGAACCTCAGCCGTTTGGACGGCTTGGAGGTGTTGGACTTGAATTGTAAAACAACCTGTAACCTGTAAATACTGTCATTGAAACCTGTGGTCTTTGTGTCGTTTCTTTTCCAGAGTTGAACATGGATTTCAACCCTTCAGACCACCCTAGGGCCAGCACCATCTTCCTCAGCAAGTCCCAGACAGACGGTGAGTAACTGGGTCCTCTCTCTAGTCTGTACACTCCTTGTTCTGTCTCTATCGCTCTCTGTGTACTGGTCTCTCTGAAATAGAGAAATAGCCAGCCCTCGACTCCAGTCCAAAGTCTTTCTGGTACGTTTATAGCATAATGCTGCACGGACAAACAAAACACGGGCGCATTTCGGCGCCAAGCCTTCCTTGGCGTGTATATCTGGTCTCTCTCTCTCTCTACTAGTGCTGTATTGGCCCCGTTTCCACCGGGGTTGAACCAGTTCTGTTCTTTTTGTTGGTTCGGAACTGGAACCAAAAAATATGACGTTATATAAACCATCATAAAAGAAAAGAAAACAGAACCATTTCTTGAACCACGTTATTTTGGTGGAAAAGGAGCCTCTGTGTGCTGGTTCTGTTTCTACTGGTTCTTCTGTCTCTCTTGTCCCTTTTCCACCGGTGTTGAACCGGTGTTGAACCGGTGTTTGGTTATTTTTTCCTGCCTAATATTGAAACAGTTCCGAGTGTTTCCACTGAAATTGAATTGGTTCAGAACCCTAAAAGTTGGTTCGGAACTGGAACCAAAAAATGTCTGCCGGTTCCGAAAAAGCACCAAGGTTCCAACTTCCAAGAATCTAGAACGCAAACCGTTCTAGAACCTAAGTCCTTTTGGTAGAAAAGGGGCCTTTTTGTACTGGCCCTGTCATTTCTTGTACTGGTCCTGTGCAGTCTACAATACACACACACACACACACACACACACACACACACACACACACACACACACACACCCTAGTGAGCTATCATCTACACAGCATATTGAAGTTGTAGATTACAGTGTTGTGTGTAGAGGGTTAAAATTTGGTAATTTATGCCGATGACTTGAGGCGTGGGGCCTGGAGTATTAGCTCCCTGTGGGGATTTGTGTGCGTGCGTGTTTCAAATAAATATCACCAATATTTCAAACTTTTGCCTCAAATTTACAATGAACAATTATTTCAAAAATAATAATGTAGTAAAAATAGAATATCTGCTATTTTCACTATTTGCATGCCAGATTTGTTTAGATTTGTTTTTCGTGTTGATTTTTTTGATGTATAAGATAAAACGTAAATATATTGATTATTCTGTTATTCATCGGACTGGTTCTAAATATGGGTTTTGATGTGCATGGGTTAATTGCCCAGTCCTGATGCCAGAGACCGTATGGGTTTCTCAATAAAACCCACAGAAACGCAGTAGACATAATTGTGGTATTGACCAAACAAATTAAAACTATTAATTAATTTCAGTTCTGTGTATGAACTGTGAACCACTGCTGTAATGTTTTATTGTCCTTGTCATAAATACATAAATTGAGTAACTGGAAGGTTTTTTATTAGTTTTCGCTTTTTCCCCCACAGAGCCAAGCAGACCTGGTGAGTTGTGAAATCAATGTCTCCCCCTACTGGACTATCTATATATTCACCTCTGGTCTGTTAAAATGGGGTTCTTCTGTCCTTGTCTAACATTGTGATTTCTCACCACTTACAACCTTTCTGTCCAATGATGCCAGTAACGTGTGGTGTTAAGTGTGCTGATGCTATGCTGCTGTCTGCTGTGTCATTCGTATTACCTTGCTGTTTATGGAAGTGGTTCTCAAAGTTTGGTCTAGGGACCCTCTTGAGTTCCTTGGGGGTTGGGGGTGGGGTACCCTTACAGGTCTGTAACTCTGAGAGTGCATACATGGAACCAAATTTGCCCCTTGGTTCATTTGGTTCCATTTATGCTTCACTATGATTTATGGGGGTCCTTGAAAGAACATTTGAGAACCACTACTTTAGGGTAGGGCGTAACAGCTTGGGGCTTCATGCTGAAACTAACACTCAAATCTAACTACTGAGGTTCCTATTCTGCAATTGTACCCTTGCAATGTTTGTGTGTTGCCATGATGTTCAACCCCCGGAATGCAATTCAAGCCGATGAGACTCCTAATAAGCATTAACACCAATCAAACGTGTGTGTGTGTGTGTGTGTGTGTGTGTGTGTGTGAGAGTGTGTGTGATGTATGTTACAGTCAGATTGAAAAACCAGTCGGGTTGAAAAAGGAGTGCTTGTTTTTTTTGGAGTTCACCTCGTGCGCTCCCCCACGGCCTGGCCCTCCCGTCCAACTAAGAAAATACATCTCCAAGACTGTAGAGCGACTGTTTTGTTCGCCAAAAATAATTCGTATTTAGTTCTAAATGGTCTGTTACTCCTTTTTCTTTTCGTTTTTGTTACTTTGTAGTTGGTTGTTGGTTGATTGTTGTTTTTTATATATATATATTTTGTTTTTTATTTTAAAAATGTCACAAAATACCACCCGTCCAGCGTCCACAACCCTCCCCCCTCTAGGTGGTTGTACTTGAAAAATAACCATAAAAACCAACATGAAAAATCGTGATATTATATTTTTCCATATCGCCCACCCTTAATTGTGTCCCTATCGGGACATAACTCGGGGTGGTGCCGAGTCGGCTGAAGGTGACTTCACAATGCTCTGCACGGCGACACAGTGCCTCTCGTGGCTCAAGTCACATTCAGACGGCATGCCTTCGTCGGTGCACCTTTTTCAATCCGACTAGTTTGTGGTTTTCCAATCAAATGGTGACATACTGTATATACATGCACACACTGACACACACACACACACACCTACTTCACAATTAACATCTTTACCCTCAGCTGTGTTTACCTGTGGAATTGGCTGCTGCATATCACTATGATCATTCCATTTTGTCATTATGATGCAGCCCAAGTGAGGTGTGCTACTGCTACTGTTGGTCTCTTTCTACAAACTGTTTTTTTTCCCCCTGCATAATTTAACAAAACAAACGTTTTATGTCTGTCTTCTATTTGTAGTGCGAGAAAAACGAAAGAGCATGTTCATCAATCATGTAAGTGTCTTACATAAGTATTTAATTAGTCCCTTTACTTACGCAATTTACACTGCTTCTGATTTATGTGACATAAGCTTATTGACAATGTATCATAATTATTGTTTTACAAGTTAACACATATTGTGGAATCAAAGGTAACATATTTATCTACCGTATGTCATGAATACTCCATTGAACCCGTTTAGCTCTATTTCATTACATTTCATATCGTTTCACCCTGTGAACCCGTTTACTATGATTTGATATCATTTGCAATTCACTATCATATTGTGGCATGTTGGCATTTTATGTGGAAAAAATAAGCAATAATATATATCAGCCATTCAATTTATCAAGTTAAACTCACAATAAAAAAACTTAGCCAGCTAGTATTGTAGCATAGTACCAGCTGATCAAGGCAATTGTTCATGAAAAGTAGGGAAAGTCAACTCACAAGCTTTTTTTTTAACCCATTCTGACCTGAGATCAGATTCATACGAGGTTTCCGCCGGACACACACTGGTCTGATGAACCCATTCTGACCTGAGATCAGATTCTAAAAATGTCAGTCGTTCTTCGATTTTTCAAAAAATAGCAGACCTACAAGCTCGTATCGCGCCACTCGGTGGCGCGATATGAGCTTGTAGATCTGCTATTTTTAAATAGCTAAAGCATAACATGATGCTGACACCAAAATGGGTGCCCGGTCAGAATGGGTTAAAGTTTAGTTTAAAGCTTTAATGGTTTTGATTTTACACACCATGGCTTGAAACAGTAGTTTTCCGCTATTAAAATATTTACTGCATGACCTTTCCCCATTATATGCCCAGGTTTACTAGCTGTGTAATCTGAGAGAAAAGCCTTCATCTTAGACCTAGTTTAAACTGAATGCAAAGAACTAGTTTTCTAGTTGTATCACTAAGCATTTCAGAGCCACTGTTTTAGCATGTTTCATTAACAACAGCACGTTTAGTGTGCAAACGATACAAAACAGATTTGTGCAAAATGTTGAATAGCTGTACTTCAATTAATTCATGTATTTATTAATTCATTATTAAATTAATTAAATGAATCAATCATACGGGTGAAACAAGATCTCTGATCTTCTTATTTTAATTAAATCTTTCATCGGCATAAGGGAAAATTAATTCAGCCGCTCCCTTGATAATATCAAAATGAACTGTATATGGACGTACACCGTATTTTAACCCATTCTGAACGGGCACCCATTTTGGTGTCGGCATCATGTTATGCTTTAGCTATTTAAAAATAGCAGATCTACAAGCTCATATCGCGCCACCGAGTGGCGCGATACGAGCTTGTAGGTCTGCTATTTTGGAAAAATCGAAGAGCGACTGACATTTCTAGAATCTGATCTCAGGTCAGAATGGGTTAAGCTTTGTTGCACAGCAGCTAAAGCAGAAAATAAAATCATCTTCTGCATGGCTTGCAAGTGAGATTACCTTTCCCACACACAGTGCACGCTTCATTTGGCGCCAACAAAGACAAGTACACTAATAACTGTGTGTGTGTGTGTGTGTCACGGTGACTGTGTGTGTGTGTCACGGTGACTGTGTATGTGTGTGTGTCACGGTGACTGTGTGTGTCTTTGCAGCATGGGACGATAAGGCGGAAACACAGCTCCTGTTCCACTATTTACTTGGATGACAACACAGTCAGCCAGCCCAACCTCAAGTACACCATCAAATGGTGAGAGCATGACTGTGGAATGCAAATACTGTAATAAATAAATAAATAATGAAAATGCGTGGTTTCCTAATATCTCCAGTCTAAATCTGCTCAATTGCGTCACAAGTTTAACAAGTTTCACCATCTTCCTCTTTTCTGTCTGTCTGTACAGTGTTGCACTGGCCATCTACTATCACATCAAAAACAGGTGAGCATGAGCAAACCTTTTAAGTTTTCTACTCCACATAGTTTATATTGTGTAACAGTTGCTGTTAAATTAATACATATAAAAAAATCTGTTGCAACATACACGTGTTTAATATCGTTGCCGTTGGGCAGAAACCTCTTATCTTCATCTTTAACCCATTCTGACCTGAGATCAGATTCATACGAGGTTTCCGCTGGACACACACTGGTCCGATGAACCCATTCTGACCTGAGATCAGATTCTAAAAATGTCAGTCGTTCTTCAATTAAAAAAAAAATAGCAGACCTACAAGCTCGTATCGCGCCACTCGGTGGCGCGATATGAGCTTGTAGATCTGCTATTTTTCAATAGCTAAAGCCTACTTGATTGTCCTACCTACAGCATCACTCAAAAGTAGCAGAACCACAAGCTCGAAACGCTGCGTGGGTTTGAGCTTGTAGATCTGCTACTTTTTCTTTTTCTTTATTTGAATACTGAAAAGTAACAGTTTTAACCATCTAACTACAATATTTAAAAACAGACCTAAGTGTCAGTAGATTAATCTGAGGTGCTTTGTGCTTCCAGGGACACAGATGGACACATTCTGCAAGAGATCTTTGATGAGAAGCTACACCCACTCTCGGTAAATCACCTAATCTCATTTGTGGTTATCGTATGAATATAAGAACTCTCTGTCTGAACTGGTTTGAATCTGACTCTGAACAGGTCTGAACTTGACTGTACTGGTCTGAACTGAACTGGTCTGAACTTGACTCTGGACTGGTCTGAACTAGGGATGTTAATAGTTGATCATTAATCGCGGTTAAGAAATTCTTCAATTAAACTTAACATATACCGGTAACAATGAATCGAAAATGCTGCGGTTCTAACATTGGGCGGTTTTCAGTGAATGTAATGCTGTCTGTGAGCGCGTGGCCGAGGACCGCACACATGTGGGCTGGTTAAACACGATAATTCACCATCCCTACTCTGAACTAGACTCTCCTTCCTGTTCCAGAAATCAGTGGTTCCTCCAGACTACAACTCGCAGGACCCAGAACAGAAACAGATCTATCGTTTTGTCAGGACGCTGTTCAGTGCTGCACAACTCACGGCTGAGTGTGCCATCGTAACACTGGTAAACTGACACACACACACACACACACACACACACACACACACACACACTGCTGCCTTGCGCTACTCGGGTGTTAATGAATAAACATTATACAGTAGGCATGTAGGTGCTCTGTGACCTCCTGGAGATGAGTGGCAAAAATAGTACACCCAGTAGAACAATTATGAATTATTCCATTTATTGTTTTTGTATGCGTCATGATCATGCCAGTATGAACATACTAAGAAATAAAACAATGTTATTTAAAAAGAAACAAGAAATACAATATTTCAGATTCTAATCCAAAACTTACTTTTCAAGAAGAAAATTATTTGTGCCAAGCTTCAAAGCTTGTAGATTTGCTTGTTTTGATGCTTTTGTGTGATGCTCGGCTGTAGTGTGATCAAGTAGGGCGTTTATTTACGAAAATACCCCCAAAAGTAAAAAATATGGAGTTAAGAGGTTTCTGCCCGACAGGGACAATATATCTCGTTCTGTATGTACCATATAGTGTATTGGGGTGAGGAGCATGCATGCCACTGTGTGGGGGAAGGATTGTGTGTCAGCACCCTTAAGGCTCATACATAGTCTGGTTTTACGGTGGTTAGGTGACCACCGAACTACAACATGATGTCACGAGCCGCGGTGAAGAGCAAACCACCGCCACCGCTCCAGCCCTTCTCTCTGTTTTTACTCACCACCGCTCAACGTTATTTCAGCTCCGGTGGTCAGCTCACCACCGGAGCGGTGGTCACCTTATCACCGAAAATCCAGACTATGAATAGGCCTTTATTATTGACCCCACTACCCCTGGGGCTTTTCATGTGTCCAGGTGTAGGCACATGCACAGTTTGCACACACAGGCATCAAAGTGCCCTTTTTACTGGTCTGTTTACTGGCAGCATCCAGGAGAATTCTCCAGGAGAACTCTTGAAGGCAGCATTTTACTTTGAAAGAATGTGTCCTCTGTTTAGAAATCCATGTTGCATCATGCCACATCTCCAGCAGCTAAAGAGTGTGGGGTCGCGCCCCGAGAAAAGCTGGTCAACTAGCTGATACAAGCTCTCAACGCTTGCAACAAGCTTGTAGATCTGCTATTTTAAAGCCCCTGCCTCTCTCTAACATTCACTGCGTGTCCCTGTCCAGGTGTATCTGGAGAGGCTACTGACCTACGCAGAGATGGACATCTGCCCAGGGAACTGGAAGCGCATCGTCCTGGGCGCCATCCTGCTGGCCTCCAAGGTGTGGGATGACCAGGCCGTGTGGAACGTGGACTACTGCCAGATCCTCAAAGAAATAACAGTGGAGGACATGTGAGTGATGGGTGGATGGATGGATGATGTGTTTGTCGGTTTTTTTGACGCTTGACTACTTGGCAAATAATTAGGGGTGCATGATTATGAAATCATGACCGATATCCAATCTCTGATCATTTGCAGGGTCATATCTGCCGATACCGATTCTGACCAATTGCGATATTATATGGATTATACTGCCTTCAAACATTATAAATAAATACACAAAACTAAAGCGACAGAGCCATTGGTGGTCACATTATTATTGCGTCATCAATATCTGTAAAGAATTATCTGGATTATATTGAGACCGATCCGATACCGATATGGCATTTTTATGGCTGATTACGATATGCTACCAATTATATCGTGCATCACTACAAATAATGAAAACATTATTTCCTCCATTGCAGCACAGTGCAGATACTTGCCAGTAGGGTCAGACTCTAGATAAAGGAAGAACTAGCAGTTCTGTGGGTTTTATACCGGTAAATACTGAACCAATGGAAAGTTATTAACAAGATCAATTGGCCAATGGCACAGGACTCAGGCAATCATTTTATACCTTTGCAACCACTATAATTAATGGCAAGTATTTCCTACAGCTTTAAGTCCAAAAATCTGAACTAAGCCTTAAGATGCAGTTCATAAGCCACTATATTCGCCGCCACGTTTGAATCTAAAGCTCAGCTGAGATTTTCCCTTCCCAGGAATGAGCTGGAGCGACAGTTTCTGGAGCTGCTTCAGTTCAACATCAACGTGCCGTCCAGCGTCTATGCCAAGTACTACTTTGACCTGCGCTCCCTGTCTGAGACCAACAACCTCAGCTTCCCCCTGGAGCCCCTCAGTAGGGATAAGGCCCAGAAACTAGAGGTGTGTGTGTGTGTTTATTTTTGTTTGTTCCTCATGAATAAAACCCTCTTAAACCATTTGAAATTTGGTTGAATCGGCCAATCAACTAATCGTAATATTACACATGAATGGAATCAGAATTGCTCTTTGTGAAACTGGCATTTCAAACAAATCCATCTGACTACCAAGTTCTCTCACAAGATTACGCGCTACTGATTGTGTATTCAACAGAAGTTGTTGGGCAGTTGGATCTCAATTCCGTCCACAATTTTCTTTGCACATCACACAAAAACTACACCGTCCATTTTGGTTATTCCTTGTAGGATGAAGTATACAGTACAAGACTTAACCCATTAAGACCTGAAAACAGATTCTACAAAATGTCTTCTGAATCCTGACAGTTTTCTGAAAAACCTATGTTTCCATGTCAGTGCTTCTCAAACTATTTAATGCCAAGGAGCCCCAAAAAAATATATATATTTGGCTGCGACCCCCATCTCAAAATATGTTGTTTCAGGGAAGCAAAGATTTTAGTTAAAGTGAAAGAATATATATTCAAAGATTTGCAGTTTTCGAAAATAGCAGATCTACAAGCTCGTCACGCAGCACATGTGCCGTGCTACAAGCTTGTAGATCTGCTATTTTTCAACAGCTAAAGTTTAAAATAATGGTTAAAGTGGTTAAAAGCTAACGGACACAGATGCGTCCTCGAGTCTAAATGTGTTAAGTGTTTAAGGCCGTTTGTCTCTGCTCTCCCTCAGGCCATCTCCAGGCTCTGCGATGACAAGTACAAAGATGTGCGAAAGCTGGCCAAGAAACGCTCGGCCAGCATGGACAACCTCTGCGGGATTAAATGGGTCCCTGCCATCCTGTCCTAACCACTACAAATCCACTGCCATACCCATTCCCCCGGACCCCTGGGCAGGACAGAAAACCCCCCAAAGTACTGGACTGGACTGTACTTGGCTCGGACGTGTCTCCCTGGGAGGACATGGACATGTTCCTAACAATGGCGCTGTGTCCAGGTGAACACAAAATGATCCTGCTAAAGGGTCCGGATGCCAAAATAACTACGAAGTGGCACCGGTGATAATAACCCTGAAATGACCCATCCTGAATTCAGAACTTGGGAACGGAGTTCTAGGAGGGTGTCACCTTTATAAGCTTTCCCAGACTTTATCAGATGCCTTCACTGTGCCTCCTCTCTTTCATTCCAGAAGAGAGAGAGAGAGAGAGAGAGAGAGAGAGAGAGACAAAATGGATTCGTGTGAAAAATCACTGGTTGCTGCGATAATTGTGGGGGGAAACAACAGACTTTTGGATCAATGTTAAAGTCACGGCTTGGATCTTCAAACTAAAGTCATAGCCTCAAAACTATTTAGGTCATTTCCACTTCAGCATCATTTCTGAGGAGGCCTTTTCGTTGAACATTCTGTTATAATACCTGTCTTGGCAGGATTCATCCGTGGTCAGGTTGTCCAGATCTACATGAAAGACTTGATGTAACATTGCCTTTATAAGGGGCTCTGTGGCTTTCGGTTTTTAAGTATTCTATTTATTTTAATCAGTGGTTTGTTGTCGAGCCAAACCCTGACTAACTTCAGTATTTTTTGTGAAATTGAAGAGCAGTGTAGCACTGGGACCTTTGTCTGGATTTTTCCAAACAAGTTCGTTGAATAAGACGAGTTAAGCCTGAGTCATACTTTGTCGTGCGATGGTGTCTCATGCAGAGAATAGCAGATCTACAAGCTCACACAACAACGCATTGCCGATGTGTCGTGAGCTTATAGATCAGCTAAGCTCTGCCGTTTTCAGCATGCAACGGAACATTAATTAGGCTTTGGCGCGATGGCCTCTTTAAGCTTCATATCCAAGGTTTACAATATTTCTAGCGTACCTCCCAATAACTCAGGTAGTCCGTTTTAAGAGTTTGGTGTTGTCAGGCGTTGTGCATAGTTTGGCTTATGCTGGGGTTTGAAAGGAGAAAGACAAAACTAAAAAATTACTAATTCCTCCAGACGGTTAGTGTGACACACATTCCTGTACAGTTTGTAAGGATAATGCACAATCAGACATTCAGCTGACCCCATTTTGTCCTCGTATCATAATCTATGAACCATATACCCCAGATTAACAAAACATCTTAGACATAAACTGTATGTCTGTATATTCATTACAGTTGATTTCAAAATATACGAAGCTCATGTTAGAATGGGGCATAGGAAATCCCAATGAAGCCTACAGTTGAAACTGGTGAATCCCCACTCTCTGGTGACATCTGCTGGTTTTGTTAGGAATTGCACTGTTTTAGGCTTAATGGGCCTGATGCAGAATGTGTGTATCAGTTGAGTACCTGGTCCTGCACACATCATGACGTTTGAAGGGAGAGACTTGATCAAAATGAATCACTATATTAGGGGTATTTCTCTTTAAATCACTGGTCATTTTAACGTCTACTATTTTGTGTGCACCCAAGTTTTTAACTTGCCTGATTCAATATTTAGAGACTTTTACATTCATTTCATTTAATTGTTACGTTTTATAAAAATTGTTGTCATAAAAGAAACACAAATAAACAATACGGCCCCCTCGTGCATTTGGACAATAGTCAACAAGCAGGGATGTGTGTTTTCAATGGTTTTTAATGGAGCTTGAAGTTACAACGGGATTGTGGGAATTTAAATAGTAAGGGGGTTTGATTGATTGATTACTTTATTGGCATAAATGTAAACGGTACAGAGTACGATCCAAAGGGATCACCGAAAAAAGTCCATAGGCTGTCTGATAAAATGAGTACCATCTAAACATTGAATCAAGAAACTGTCTGGGGTGTGCAGTCTATGTTAAAATTACCCCAGAAGTGTGTTAAAGTGAAATGCCCATTTAGATTTAAGATCTATAGCTGTAAATGACATTTTGTCCCAGGGTGTAGACATTACAAACTCCCTTTAGCTTCAAAATCCAGTTCAAACATGTACTTGAACTGCTGTATACTGTTCTCATTATTACAACCATGAGCTCAGTCAACCAATTTCATAATGAAATGGCGTAATCTGCAGTTACACCTTCAAATGCATTGATCAAAATGGCTGTCTCATACTGTAACATTGAAGTATCAGTCCAGTACTTGGCCTGCTGTGATGACTACAGTACTCCAAATCTTAGCTTGGCCTTAAAGTTTTGCTGACGCATGCATGTGCACATCCAAAATTGTAAACCACGTGCTTGACACTAAAGGCCAGGCAATGAAAAAGAATAACGGATACACACCAACTGGACTGATGCCCACTTTTAAGTAATTCATTGAGAAATATTTCATGCTCTGTTGCTTCCGCTGCAGCCAGTTATAGCGTAGTAACTAAGACCACTGAACCCTGGCGGTGCACATACCCCAGCTGGTCCAAGGAATGACCTTAACCTTAACCTCGCACTTTGTTGACTCTGCCTTGGGCAGAGTGGCATTCATTCTTTACGGACAGTGATGGCTATTGTTGGTGGTGTTTTGAAAGATCACAGTGTCAAGACCCCTAAACACCCGAACGCGTGTCCCGACGGCAGGCTTGTGTCGTGTTCTTTAACCCATTCTGACCTGAGATCAGATTCATACGAGGTTTCCACTGGACACACACTGGTCTGATTAACCCATTCTGACCTGAGATCAGATTCTAAAAATGTCAGTCGTTCTTCGATAAAAAAAAAAATAGCAGACCTACAAGCTCGTATCGCGCCACTCGGTGGCGCGATATGAGCTTGTAGATCTGCTATTTTTAAATAGCTAAAGCATAACATGATGCTGACACCAAAATGGGTGCCCGGTCAGTGTCCTTGAGCAAGACACCCAAAGGCCCTGCATGCTCGATCACTGCCTGAGTGGAAGCATCAGCTAGTTGCCTTAAAACATGTAACATGGCCGCCGTGGAAGCATTAATAAAGCACAAAGCAGAGTGTCAGTCCAGTACGCAGCTGTGTTTTGCGATGCCTTTTTAAAACTTCTGAAACATTCTACTGTCGGACGGGATGAGTTGAAATGTTGGGAACCATTAAGAGTGATTGACAATGACTGAGAGAACATTTTATAGATACAACAAAGTTTAATAAAGGGTTTTAATACACTTGCTTTAAGAGTATGTTGGCCTTCTCGGGGTAAAATAAGGAAAATAAAACCTGACTGAGCCAAGTTCTTAATATAAAAAAACTGTACTTAAATTGAGTTTGTTTTACCATTCCACTGAAACGTATGGCCGTACGTCCACCAATGCGTTTTCCTTTCGTCTCTGTAGGGGTGGAAACCTCATATGCCCAAAACGGTTACCTTTTCACGGAAAAAAAAAGCAAAAGCAGCAGATCGTCGAGCTGAAAACGCATCGCTTTGAGTCGCGTTTCGTGCTACTTTTGATGCTTTTGTGTGACGCTGTGGTATGATCAAGTAGGGCATTCATTTAAGAAAAAACTACGTATAAATATGGAGATATTCTGCCCGACAGCAACGTTTTGTTTCTGCTGTTTCTCTGCTGAAAACAATGTTCTCGCCCCAAACAACCCAGAGCTGAAAACATTTAACCCATTCTGACCGGGCACCCATTTTGGTGTTGGCATCATGTTATGCTTTAGCTATTGAAAAATAGCAGATCTACAAGCTCATATCGCGCCACCGAGTGGCGCGATACGAGCTTGTAGGTCTGCTATTTTTGAAGAAATCGAAGAACGAGTGACATTTTTTTAATCTGATCTCAGGTCAGAATGGGGTTAATCAGACCAGTGTGTGTCCAGTGGAAACCTCGTATGAATCTGATCTCAGGTCAGAATGGGTTCTGGGTGACCAGATTAAAAACGGCAGGCATGAACGTTGTCAACGTGCAGCACAGAACAGGAAAAGCCCATCAGTGGATCATACAGCCGAATACTGATTCGCATTTTATTGCTGTTGAGCAAAAACCTTATGTCCATATTATAACTTTGTGTATTTTCTTTCTTAAATTAACACCCTACTTGATCCTACTACAGCGTCACACAAAAGCATAAAAAAATTGCAGATCTACAAGCTCAAAACACTGCGAAGCGTCCCGTTTTGAGCTTGTCGATCTGCTGCTTTTGAATTTGAATCCTGGAAAGTCAGGTTTATGGTTTTATTATTTGTCAGACAGCCGAAGCACTAAAATATAATTATTTAGCAAATCGACTTTGTACAGTATATAAACAAATATTAAAATCTGAGAGCGAGAGAGATCATTAAGTTAATTGTTAATTATTTATACAGAAGTGTTGATGTGATGTTTATAATAAAAATAGCCTACACTTTCCCTGGTCTGTCATCTTGGTTTATTTTTCATAATAGGTGTGTACCAAAAAGATACTGTGAACTCCGTAAATGTCATCTGTTGAAGTTGTACATTTTTGCGAAAATTCCACGCAGATTTAAAGTGGTACCGTTTACAAATTGTCACTCACATGGATATTGACCAATGGCCATAACCCATAAGATAATGCATTTACAGTAAAACACTATTCAATTGTTTTACTTATTCAGCCAAGAGAGTAGATTTATTGTGAAAGCATACAAATATTTTGTGTTCCTTTCGACACACATTTGTGTTTGGGACTTCTAAACCAAATGGCAACACAGTCCGACTGGATTCTGGATTGTAACACGATTGTGCTGTAATTTGCCACTTTCAGATTCAGTTTTATTTAAAAGAAACAATGTCGCAGGTTTCCCTGCGACCCATCGCATACGATGCTTTACAATTACAATTCTCCTTCATCCCACTGCACAAAGGCTCACTGCTGCTTAGCTATTTCAACAATGCTTTGCTGGCAGCCTTGCTTGAAGGCTGATAAGAATAGCCCACAGGACAGGTCCTGGGTTTCTGGTGACAAAAGTGAGGTAGGAGCACACTTAGGAGGAGGTGTCTGGATATGACAGTAGGCTGTGACAAATCGAGAAATCATGCACTTTTGACACAGCGGGTGGGCAGGCAGGGGTGAAACCTCTCTACTCGCTTTGGAGTCGAGTCTGTTTTAGATTTGTGACATTGGAAAAGGGATTCGTGGAGACGGAGCTGTTTTTCTTTCTTTTCTTTACTTTAAACGATGACAAAGATGGGAGCAGTGGAAGTACTAGTTGTCACCATGAGTCACAATGTGTCCTTCATGGGTAGGTACATGCAGCGTTTGACTATATACCAAAAATATATTGTTTTTGTGTTAGTGAATCTGTATAGGAAGATGTTTGTCTTTGTTTCTGAGCTCAGTGGAAATATGCACTCATCTACACCGTAAAATACTGATCATTCAACTGTGTTAAATGAGCGTTGAAAGTATTTTACAAAAGCAAAAATGCAATCTCTTATGATTCCAGGTAAAATGTGGTGGATGGTAATGGTAGTCATTCGACTCTTCGTGGTGCTCCTGGCCGGCTTCACTCTCTTTGGCGACGAGCAGGAGCGCTTTGTGTGCAACACCATCCAGCCGGGCTGCTCCAGTGTCTGCTTCAACAGCTTCGCTCCCGTCTCCCTCCTCCGCCTCTGGCTGTTCCACCTCGTCCTCCTCTGCCTCCCTCACGTGACGTTCGCCACGTACATCACGCACAAAGCTCTGCAGAGTCGCCGTGCCGGAGGAGCCCACAATGGCTGTGGTGGCGGTCAGTTGTGCAGCTCGCGTCGCACGTCGACCGAGAACTCGAGCTCGTCGAGAGAGGCTTCCCTCAGCAAAACGCCCCTTCAGGCGGCGTGCCCGTCGTGTGACGGTGCAGCGGCGACCAGCTTTCACAGCGCTTACTGCCTGGTCGTGGTCCTCCGCCTTCTCCTGGAAGCTGCGTTTGGCGGGTGCCAGCTCTTCCTCTTTGGTTTCTCCATTCCCGAGAGCTTCCTGTGTTACGAGGCGCCCTGCACCTCCGGAGTCCACTGCTACGTTTCGAGGCCCACCGAGAAGACCCTGATGCTCAACTTTATGCTGGGCGCCGTAGCCGTGTCTGTCCTGCTGAGTCTGCTCGACCTGGTGACCTCCATGAAGACGGCGATGGAGAGACAGAGGATGCAGGGGGAGAGGCTGATGGAGGAGATGAGCAGAGGAGAGCAGAGTAGCGTCTTCACCAGCACGAGCGGAGCCGAAGACACCGACGTTCTTCTAGTTAAAAGAACCGTCCGCAGCGGGAGCTTAAAGAGCGACGGCAAGAACGGAGAGGTCGAGGCCGCAGGTGGCATGCCGATCGGAGCGGTTCCCGGTACTCGATTCAACACTGGAACCAACCTTAAGACTGGTGTATCTATCAATGGAAAAACCTTTATGTGGAGGGATGACAAATTGGAGGCACCACATCCTCCCAAACCAACGGAAACACCGTCTCTTGGACACTTCATAAATCACAACCATCTGAGGCCACCTCTGTCCCCTCAGGCTAGAGGACCTCCACAAAGCTCTGCACATCACATATCAGGCGACAGAAAGGTGGGACAGTACGCCTCAGCGACCATAGATTCAGACCAGCAGTCTGACTACAGCGATGTCAGTGATGCTAAAGACATCAGGGCCTGGGTGTAATGTGCTCTGGGTAAATATAAGAGCATTGGGAGAGTGGCCGAGGATGATCGTTTATTGAAAAGCATGCATGGTTTCAGTCAGTGAGATTATTCTTATTAATGTCAACATCTCCTCTTCTCAAAATTATAGGGTTAGCTGTTATTTTCATGTGAAACTTGAGCCGATCGAAGAAATGCAAGGCAGAGCTGGTTGGGACTGTAGTTACAGTGCTCAGCTGCTGTCTGGCTTTTATGTGACTTCAGTCACAACAGACACACTGACCTAAGCTCTGACCCCAGAGTGACTGACCTGACCTGACTGAAGGCAAACCTTCTCAGATTGCACAAAGAAGTGAGTGACACTGTTAGCTCAAATACTTTGGGCCATTGTTCAATCCGGAGGGCACGGTAGTCCGACATCCCATTCTGACCTGAGATCAGGTTCATACGAGGTTTCCGCCGGACACACACTGGTCTGATGAACCCATTCTGACCTGAGATCAGATTCTAAAAATGTCAGTCGCTCTTCGATTTTTCAAAAATAGCAGACCTACAAGCTCGTATCGCGCCACTCGGTGGCGCGATATGAGCTTGTAGATCTGCTATTTTTAAATAGCTAAAGCATAACATGATGCCGACACCAAAATGGGTGCCCGGTCAGAATGGGTTAAGACTCACCCGTGCCTCCAACATACGTGGCCATGGCGTGGTAGGGTTAGTAGTGTCGGACTGTCAGGATGTCGGACCAAAGATACGCACCCTGCTAGGCCGGTGGTTCTCAACCTTTTCTGGATCAGGGGGCCCCACTTGAAAATCTTTGGAAAACGTTTGTGGCCAGATGTGGCCGCGAATGCTTTCAAGGCTGTATTTTCAAAGCATGTTTATGTTAAAGATTCATCGATTTGTGTGGTGCTTGGATCAATTAAACTAATATTATCTGATAAATCTGATGTTTCAAGGTTTTAAAGAACAATACCATGATTTTATCACTTTTATATTATGGTATTTATTATGTACAAATTGTACATTCATCTTATATCATTAAAATATTAGTGTTTTTCCAATTATTTGGGGTCCCACTTGCAATCCTCACATCTGAGAATCGCTGTGTTAGGCTATGACTAACATTGTATGAATGAAGGAATTTGAGTCTCAAACTTTCATAGAATAGCACATGAAAAGCTCAAGCTAATAAATAAAGCCATAGTAGGGCCTACTCTGAGATGTGGTTTTTAGTGCAACAAACTGTTATTATTTTATGCAGTATATGTACCAAATACCCAGGTACTATATGGCATTGATATCAGAAGATTTTATTTCATTTTATTCTGTTTTTACTTTTGCTACGCCAGCCGCTATTTTAACTTTTATACTTTCTGTATTTCAGTTGTTTATCTCTTAGTTGATTGTGAAATTTGAAAACGTAATAAACATTGAGTCCTAAATGAACAGTCTGCCATAAGACGTCCGTAAACAGTCTTCTTGTTTTACATTTTACACAAGTAGGGTGACAGTCTAGAACGACAGTGTTGTCAATTGACTATATTCACACATTCACACATGGCGTGTGTGTGTGTGTGTGTGTGTGTGTGTGTGTGTGTGTGTGTGTGTGTGTGTGCGCGTGCGTGCGCGCGTGCGCTTGTATAATCAGCTGGAACGGTTTGCACTGCTCAAAAATGTCTGTCGTGTGAACATTGGATAGACCCACCAGTTACCATGTGTCTGATTGCAGCCCCTGGGCAGGCATCGTTTTACTGCAGAGGTTAGGGTTAGGTTTAGACATAGTTGCAAAAACTAGAACTGTCAGTCACAGCGACTCCTGGCCAATTACAGCAGGGTTTTCATCGATAATGCATGAAAGGTTGGTCTGAGTTGAAAAGGTTAACTTTCACAACAAACCCTAAACACTCACATACTGCACTGTACTATACACGGTACACACTGTATTTGAGCATGTATATATTTGACCGTAAAGTAATCCAAACATAATACTCACACACGTACAGTATATCTGATGTGTTGTGTGTGTTACACTGGATTGGGCTGGAGCTGCAGTGGAGATGACTTGGCCAGAAGTCACATCCAAGTGTGCCACAAATTAACGTTCCTGTCTGTTGTACATGTTCTGTACTATCAAAGCCAGATTACAGATGTTACCATGCAATATCAATACCAACCAAGTACAACCTAGTACCTACTCTATGTACGACTGCTTTATTTATCCCATTCTGACCGGGCACCCATTTTGGTGTCGGCATCATGTTATGCTTTAGCTATTTAAAAATAGCAGATCTACAAGCTCATATCGCGCCACCGAGTGGCGCGATACGAGCTTGTAGGTCTGCTATTTTTGAAAAATCGAAGAGCGACTGACATTTTTAGAATCTGATCTCAGGTCAGAATGGGTTCATCAGACCAGTGTGTGTCCGGCGGAAACCTCGTATGAATCTGATCTCAGGTCAGAATGGTTTATTTATACTTTATATACTATTTATATAAAGGCCTTGTCCTGTATACTGCTAGACTGAACTGGTCATTATAGTTGACATTTACCAGCTCATGTATCATTCAAGCACCAAATGGTTTAACTCTACGATCAATTCCAATAGCAATACCACTGATATTGCTTTTGTAAATCATGATCAAAGATGCTGATCCTTGAGATAGACCTACTGTGGGATGATCAGTTGAACTTTAACTATTATGGAACAACTGCTGTGTTCCATAATGGGGCTGTATAAACCCAGTTTAGAGTCATATATCACCACAGGCTGCGGTAAGGTTATGTTTATAGAATAATGGTGTCGATATCTGGCAGTCTTGGACATTACATTATTGTCCTTTCTAAGTAAAAGGCCAAACTACTACAATACAAACAGACACACACACACACACCATGGCAAAATTCCAGACAGCGTGTCCGTTTACAGTGGTAAAGGCCCAATCCAATCTGTTTTCCTGTTCCCCATGCAGTAAGCCTGAAGTAGATACGCTTACTAGACCTTTGCTTCTGATAAAGGAAGCATTAGAAACACCAATCATAGTCTTTATTTGTATTGTACAATGAGAAAACATTCAGATACTACATGAACACTTAGGGGCAAACATGGCAGGTTTTCTACACATCCTGGCTACCAGAATATTGTAGTAGTTTGGCCTTTTACTTAGAAAGGACAATAATGTAAGGTTTATGCACAAGTCCAAGACTGCCAGATATCAACACCATTATTCTATAAACATTGTGTTTATGTAGACTCTACACCAATCACAAATATGTTTTTCAAATAAGTAGTCAACACACTACAGTTTTTTATTTACTGTTGCCTTTACTGACCTCTGGTGGTGAAATGTATGTAGTGTAGCTGATAATGTAGTGTAGCTGTAGCCTGGCTAATAAGCCAGACCGAATCAGCCGTTGGCAAAAAATAATTGCCTGCCGGCGGATTACACGACAGTGTGATTTGAGTCTGGGTTATTAGCCAGGCTAGTGTAGCTGACCTGTAATTCAGCTGAAAGGTTATGACAATGTTTGGACAAGCGCAAATATGCACCAGATCATAATGTACATCTACCACACCTGAAGAGGTCCATATCCATATATACTATACAATACAATAAAAACGAATTAGTAAAAACAAAAACAAATGAATACATCAATAAACCATTTTTATAATTCGGTATTTCTAGAATATACTGTAGAGCAATGGTTCTCATCTTGACACGTACTGACGTGATAGGCCTACTATGATTATGATGGTATACTTTTGAAATTGATTGATTGATTGAAATATTTATTAACAGTTTGTAGAATTTACAGTACATTTTAAGCACAAACTCAATACAAAGACTGTCAACTGTGAGTGGACGACCCAATTAAGCATTACACTTGTTTACAACAGGGTCCACATTGTTCAATTCATCAAAACATTTAGAGACATACAAATAAACATTTCTATGTAGCTAAAGTACAGAACAGGAATTCATCATATGGGAAGCAAAAAAGGGAAAAGATACAATATACAGTGAGAGAAAATGGGGGATTCAGATTTTACAGAGGCCAGTTTCGAATTGCAGCCATCCGTAGGTGCCCTTTGAGAGCGGTTTTGAAGGAGTCAAGGGATTCACATGTCTTAATGACTGTTGGTAGGGCGTTCCACATTTTGGTGGCATAGGAGCGAAAATAATTTAGTCCCTTGTTTGTGCCGAATCTGGGTTGTACATGGTTTGTTGCACTCCCTCTGGTGTTGTGGGTGTGGACTTCGTTTACATTAAGGAAGTATTTAGACAGGTACATGGGTATCTTGGTGGTGTATCGAATCTTGTGGACCAGACCCATTGCAAGATGCTGTACTCTGTCGTCGACCCTAAGCCATCCCAGCCTGTCAAAGTGGGCAGGGGTGAGGTGGGTTCGGGGAGTGAGGCCAAGTAGGAGCCTGACCAGTTTGTACTGTACTGACCATGACCATGATACTAACACGATACTAACACGATGCTGAAATGACACTGACACAATACTAACATGATACTAACATGATACTGAAAGGACACTTACACAATACTAACATGATACTGACATGATACTAACTGTGATACATATGATACTGACATGATACTAACCATGATACTATGATACTGACATGATACTAACATGATACTGACATGATACTAACCGTGAAACTATGATACTGACACGATACTGATACTATGATACTGACCATGACCATGATCCATGATACTGATACTTGGATATCCGTGGATATGCAGTGGGGCTTGGGATATCCGTGGATATGCTCCTGAGGAGGATTCTAAAAACGACTTATAAATCCTAAAGCCTTGTTTATACTTCACTGTGCAACGGTCCTATGCTGGAAAATAGCAGATATGCAAACTCACAGCACATCTCATTCAAGACACTGAACTTGCAGATCTGCCATTTTTGCCATCCAAATGCATTAAATGGTTAAATGGGCCCTAAAGGATGCAGAAATTAACTAGAAAAAGTGCCCTTCTGGGCACAGGTCTCCACCAGGAGGATAGGAGAGTCTGTGATGTTTGGCAAAACGTTTAGGAGTAATTTAAACATGTTTGTTTGGGTTTGTGTGTGTGTGTGTGTGTGTGTGTGTGTGTGTGTGTGTGTGTGTGTGTGTGTGTGTGTGTGTGTGTGTGTGTGTGTGTGTTTGTGTGTGTGTGTGTGTGTGTGTGAGGGTGTGTGTGTGTGTGCGTGTGTGTGTGTGTGTGTGTGTGTGTGTGTGTGTGTGTGTGTGTGTGTGTGAGACGCAACTTGGCATGTTGTAGCGCCACCATGAGGCTGATTGAAAACAGTGTATCCCAAGCACGGCTTGGGATACACTATACACCATGTCTTCCTTCTCAGAATGCATTTCTTTCATGTGGATTCCAAGGGATTCGATTTCCACAACTTCAGTTATGATATTTAGCGTGGTGACTTCTCCTTGCACCAGCCATCCAAATACACTTTCCAGTGCAACTATAGTCCTTCATTCAGTCTCTCCATTTTTCCTGTGACCATTTTCCAATATTGGTCTCCGCCAATTAGAACTCCTAATTCCACTGCATCCATCCCTATGATGGGTACATCTGCTATGGGCATTCCTTTTGCTTCCAAGTCCCTCCTTATCTTTCCGTTTGGCGCTTTAATCATAGAAGAGCTCAACTTGGGTGTTTCCAATAAATGGACTGTTGGACATCAATGCTTTGATTGTTCTTAATATTTCTCAAACGAGCCTTCACTTTCCTGCAGGTAATTCTCTGGGGTGTTTTGGAACCAAACACATACATATTCAACGTTTCTTTATCTATAACTGGCAGGTTAAGTGCTCTGGAAATATCCTCTTTAATGAAATTGGGTGCTACCCCATCTAATAGGCACCTGGCTACTTGGCTTTGCGTTGGTGCATCTATCCAAATGGTAGCTGTCTGCAGTAATACTGTACTATTGTCAGAGTTGCTTGCTACACTATAACATCAGTAAGACAGGACGGCAAAAAAGGCACCCCAGGTTCAGCGCTTTGTGCAGCCTGAGTGCCTGGTCAGTGGTCAGGGTGCTGCTGAAAATGTTGCGCGGAGGACCCTTGCTGTGTGTTTCCTGCATGGAGGTGGAGGATGGTATTTAAATCCAAGGCCATCTGCTTAAACTCTAGTTAGTAAAGAACAGTGAAACACAGACAGGGCTGGGGGTGAGCATTCTGGGCAATATCATAGGTGGATTTATTTCTTGTATTTGTCTACATTGTGCGTGCGTGCCAACAATAATGTCCATGTGATGACTTAATTACTAGAGTCAGAAATAGGCATGAAAGAAAGGTTCCGTGCTGTGACATGCAGCTCTTGTCACGGAGTTATTAGGCTATATTTGAACTTTGAGGAGCAGACTTTTGATAGATACACATAATAGTCTGCACATTACATAGACCACAATGCTGTACATTTGCATATCATCTCTCTTCCGGAGAGAAAAATAGAATAGGCGACTTGTCCTACCAGTCATAGTTCGAGAGATGCATCACATACCACAACTTCACTACGGGTAGCCTATAGTGTCTTTGGAAAGTTGAGCCACCTTTATCAAGAAGTCACCATCTGTTTTCCTGTGTGGCAGGTGAGGTTATATGGTTTAAATACTGTCCGTGCAGAGCTAACCCTAACCGTGTGTGTGTGTGTGTGTGTGTGTGTGTGTGCGCGCGCTCGCACGTGTGTGTGCATGTGTGTGTGCGGCTGTGCATGTGTAGGTGTGCGTGTGTACATGTGTGTGTGGGTGTACACGTGTATGAGAGAAAAACCAAGCAAGAGAGAGAATGAGAGAGTGACACATCTTTTTGTGCAAGCATGTGTGCCTGCACACACAGTACTGTACTTGCGTGCATTGTGTGTATGTGCATACATACATGTAAATGCAGGCATGTCCTGTATGTGCCTACATCATACATGTGAGTATGTGCCTTTGTATTAAAGTATGTTGATGATCTGTACATGCATAGGCCAATTATATGTTCATGCGTTTGGGAAGGTTGGTTGTTAGGTTAGTTGCAATTTTATTATTGGTATTCTTATAACAGTTAGATGTGGTCTAGAATTTGTATGCCTATTAGTGCATAGAGGTTAAACTGTATTATTCAATGTCATACTTTACTGTAATTTATGTGTATTTAATTGGCCAGTGCCGTCAATGTGGAGCTTGTGGAGCAATAGTTTTGTGACCGCAATCACAGTTTGCAATTTAATTGCTAAAGTTTTAAGCTGAATAGGTCAACTAAACTAACATGTAGGCTATAGATGCATGTTAGCCAATGTTCAACTTGTTGCTTCCTGTAATTCATTGTTGTTTTAAGAAAGAAATGGCAAGGTTTGTTTTGATCGTGCCATTACTCTATGCCTGTCTTCTGCATCCTTATATATTCACCCCACCTCTGCATCTCCTTGGCCCAGCCTGTCCTGTTGGCATGGCTGCAGATGGTCAGCAACATAAGAAAGAGGTGTGTGTGTGTGTGTGTGTGTGTGTGTGTGTGTGTGTGTGTGTGTGTGTGTGTGTGTGTGTGTGCGCGCACGAGCGTGTGGGATGAATGCGTAACACAATCGCATGCTGTTAAGTGATGATGCAATAATAGATGCTTTTATGTGTTTGCTGGTGGTCTTCAACTTTAGCCCAGCTGCTGCTTCAGTTCCTTGGGTCACTCTCATTATGTGAATGAGGCCATTATTCCAGTCTGACCCAATTTTATGGCTTCTTCAGATGTCCTCCCCATACACACACTTAAACTAGACATTGGAGTTCACTTAACAGCCCTGAACGGCTGAACCCATGGGTAAATCATGCCCAAGTGGACCTATGGATGCTTTTTGCTTCTCCCTGTCTCACTGTTTCTGTCCGTCTGCCTGTCTTTCAACCAGGAAGAAGCCATCATGGAATGAAATGATGATGGGCGTTAGGTGAACATCAAACCCTGGCTGAGTTGAGTGTTTTTCTTGTTATGGCTGGAGCTGCCATGTCCTAACCACTGCCAGCTGCAGCTAAAACTATTATTGAGGTAATCTTAACCGGTTTACTCCTTATTCTCAGTAAAACGGACTAGAGTTTCAACTGTACTTGGACCACTTTTTAACGTCTACACCAAATCTCGTTCTCCCAAGAATATGGATGCTGGGGTTCTAGATGTTGAGTCATAGTACTGTCCAAATGTGACACATTGTTAGACATTTCTTCAACTGCACTGAACCATGTGCCACAACAGCTGAAACATGTAGCAAATAAACTTAGATGATATAGGCCTGCTACTTAAATCTATTGATCCAAGTCATAACACAATAAATCGATTGATCATTAAAAAAAACGTGCTCTGAAAATGCATACAGCCCACCCATCCCACCACATGTAGTCATGGGGTGGGCCACAAACATTTTGTGGATTTTCAAATGGACCTTAATCCGCTCCTATAGTGGCATCCTATAGTATTGACTTAGGCACTGGAAATGTTGCATTTATTGCAGAGGACTCGATGGTAAATATTTCCTTTTTAGTGTTTCTTGTTTCACGTCTCCATGACCATGCGTTGGCATTGTGTTCAAAGCTCAAAGCTCTGTTTTGTCCATTATGACAGCTGGCCTGCATGGCTGGTGAGGTTGTGGTTGGTGGTCGCAGAGCGCTGCAGCTGTGTTAATGGCTAAAATAGCCTGCCAGCTGTATGGTGGCATGGTGGCAGTGCATGGCGTAGCAAACTCCATCTAACCCACACAGCCACGTTAACCACATACACACTCTTTCAATTATATGCTTGGAATTCGAGTGTTCCTCATCTCACTCCCATTGTTCACTACTGAAAAATGGACAGAATTGAAGCTACAATCAGTAACGTTTATGTCCCACTCACACGCTCTAACACGCAAGCACTCACGCACACCCACGCGCACGCACACGCACACACACACACACACACACACACACACACACACACACGCGCGCACGCACGCACGCACGCACGCACACACACACACACACACACACACACACACACACACACACACACACACACACACACACACACACACACACACACACACACACACACACACACACACACACACACACACACACACACAAACACACGTACGTACATCTGTCAATGGGTTAAAATATTCTTACTTATTACACATTACACATTTTAGGACAGATAGCCAGTATTGGGGGTGGGCCAGAAGAAAGGCCTTTAAATTAATTTGAGCAGGTCCAGTGCAATTGTACACCCAAGGCTTTTCAGCAGCTAATGTATAGGGTAGGCCTACAACTGACATAATCAGAAACGTAGCATAGCACCATGGATGCCTTTGTTTAAAGAAAGAACCCCATGCATCTGTGTCTGAGTCAATCATTACACAGTTACCTACATGCAGACATGCATGCATAGGCCATACACTCACAGAGAACAGAGAGAGACACACACATAGCATTGGTCCGACACGGTTCTCTAAATCCACACAACTATGGGGGTCTACAACTACGGTGTTTTATATTAAATTTCATATTTACATTTATTTCATAGGATAAATGGGGGGAGGGCAAAATATAACATATATTTTTTTACAGATGCTAATTGATAGCCAAATAACTTGAAAGAAGGGACAAACAATAAGTTGTAGGCTACATTTAGGTCTGATTGATTGATTGATTGAAATATTTATTAACAGTTTGTAGAATTACAGTACATTTTAAGCACAAACTCAATACAAAGACTGTTAACTGTGAGTGGACGACCCAATTAAGCATTACACTTGTTTACAACAGGGTCCACATTGTTCAATTCATCAAAGCATTTAGAGACATACAAATATACACTTCTATGTAGTTAAAGAACAGAACAGGAATTTATAGGAAGCAAAAAGGGAAAGGATACATATACAGTGAGGGGAAAAGGGGGGGGAGCGGTGGGGGGGGGATTATAATAATATAATAATCATGTATAGTGCATATTCAAATCATGCACAGGCACATTTAAAGTATTTATGGACATTTTCCACAGCATACATGTATTCTTAATTTTTTGGGGAAAATAGCCAATTTAACATTGAGGCGCCCACAATGTTTACTCAACTTGTCCGCGGGGGGGAGACAGCTCCCGCTTTTCCTGGCCGTGTATTCATGAGCTCAGCAGCACAGCCACAACTAGTAGGGATTTGTGAAGCGACGCGACTGAAGAAGAGAAGGGACGGGACTCGGGAGAGAGAGAGAGAGGAAAACAGGTGGTCTGAAAACACACACATAACAATGTCGTCCCGCCGGGAAAGGCGGAAAGGTCTTTAGGTCTGCCTCTCTCTTTCTAAAGGACACAAAGGAATACGAGAGGATAACCAAAGTGAAGACAAATTCATGCTCCCGCCGAGGTTGTCTTTCCAGCGGAGCGCTCTTTCTCGGCTTTTTACTCCGGACCTGGGAAGCGTATATCGGATAGTAACAGCATGAAAGTGACGGTGTGCTTCGGCAGGACGCGGGTGGTCGTGCCGTGCGGGGATGGAAACATTAAAGTCCACTCGCTCATACAGCAGGCTGTCATGAGGTACAAGAAAGCCATCGCCAAGGTGAGTGTTGTCACTTTAGTGTCCAAGAGAACAGCGGCGGCTTTTGTTCCCGTCGTTCCTCCACCGACGGCTGCAGGCTGAGTGGGAACAATGTTGCAATGCAATATGGCGCAAACTTGAAACAAACGCAAAGAAGACAGAGGATAGAGAGAGAGATGCATTTCTCTGTTCAACATTTAGCCACTCTGAAAGCAAAAGAGCAGACTAGTTGCTGACTGTGCTGTGTTGCTTTTTAAAGCAAGCCCGCACCGCCATTGTGGTTGTTGTGTTTTGTAAACCCCGCAAAACTTCCTCTGGGACTTCAAAGTATAGGTTAGACTGCAGCAGCCAGTTTGGAGGAAATGTGAGCTTCTCCTAAAATGAATGTTTTTTTCTAAGAACGAGCTGCATGTCTGCATGTGTAAACAGTAACACAGTGACCTGGGTGGAATATTAGTTCAAGTGATGATGGCCCTATGGCTGGAAGTTGCAATCTGCGATTAGCCTATTAGGCTAGCCTCAGATAGCCATCATGCTTGCCAAAGTAGATCTGCAGGAAATCTAGGAGTTTTAAAAAGTGTGGATCGGATTCTGTCCTTCTGCCAAGAGTGTGTTCGCAATAGGAATAACATTCTGATCTTTACGGCCATACTCTTCGTGACACATTCTGCAAGGGCTTTCCTTTAAGCAACAACAAAGTTTGTCTTTGTTGTAGTTATAATTAGGTTATTATCGTTGCTAAGGGAGTTGGCTAAGAGGTTGTAGCATGAGAGGCTATATAATGTTATCAAGCAATCGATAAGAACCTGGCTTAATAGTGGCTTGTTCAGATGAATCGACGAAGGAAATGTATTTGCAGTGTGTCGGTCATTTGGGACAGTTATTCCTGACACTTTGGTACACAGCGGTTAATGTAGTTAGTAGATGAAGCTAGTAGCTACTACATTCATTACCACTCCTCCTTGGGTCTGCAAGAGGCCCTGGAGGATACAGAGGGAAACTGCAACAGCACGCTCCAGCTGATCGCATGGCTGCAGCCAGTCAGCGAGGAGAGGAGAGCTGTCATTCCACTATTGAACCTAAACAGGCGTCGCTTAAAATAGCTAAAAGATGATGTCAAGGAAATAAAAGTTCTCATATGCGTAACTTGATGGCAACTGTATCATCGGTATCTAGGGAGATGGGATGGAGTCATGGGACTGTGTGTGTGTGTGTGTGTGTCCGACTGGGTGCACTTAAGGACAAACGGTTTGTGTGGTGGTGTTAGTGGTGGGGTCAGGTGTACACAATAGAAAGTTCAAAGGTGATTTAAAACTTTTTAAATTCCCCAAAACTTATTTTTAAATTCCAAACTGTAGGCTATATCGCATTCTCAGCAGATATCACTGGACAATAATCTACATGGCATCAATATAATATATTTGGTAGTATTAATCCTATAACTTTGGTTTGCAATTTGGTCGTAAGCTCAACATTCTTCCTATTATTGCTAAATAAAAGCATGCATTTTAAGCTTATGACCATTAGAGTTGTACCCGATAAATCAGACCTACTCATAAAGAAACCGATTTGTCGTCCACACCTGACACCACAGTAAATAAACCATATATGTATGCATAGTTTCCTCCTTGTTCCCAGATAATATTCCACCACACATTACTATTGATCCATTGTCGACCACACTGTTGCGTTTTGGGCTGTAGATGAATAAATGAATGCAGTAATGCACTGCTGCTCTGCAATGTCAACTTCCAAGTAGCCCCTTTTGCTTTAAACATTGTAATTCATTGTAGTGTAGAACAGTGCTTCCCAATCTTTACTCGGGTCGAGACCCAAAAGAGAGATTATTAGACCTTTGCCCCGGGACCCAAAATAGCAGATCTAGTGCACAACGGGTCATAGATCAACTATTTACAGTACTACTTATTCATTATATTTGTTTTTTATTCATGGAATTTCTTAGATTCGTTTTTTTTTTAATTTATGAAATTACTTTACATTTGTCTATTTAAAGGCGCAATGAGCACATGTCATGTCACAATTATTGGTTGCAATTATTTGAGATGATCACAATTGTTTTTGCATGTGTAATTGTCATATATATTTTTGAAATAAGCAGATTTCAGTCATATCTGCCTGTGCAAAACCTTGCACAGACAGATATGACTGACATATTTAATAATAAACCAACCGGTTTACAAGGCCTAAAAGGCAAACGTCAATGTACTTTTTATTCATATGTTCCAAATTATTTGTTTATTGCATTAATTAATTGCAGAGTAATATCTCATAATCATGACATGGCTGTAGTTGAGCCACCAGGAGGAAGGAAGCATAGTGGTAATATCTTCTTCACCTGTGTCCCATCTTACATGGTCACACTCAGTCCACCAGACCACCATCCATGCTTACTTTAATGCAAATGGTGTGTTATGCTAGGAGAGAGAGAGGGAGGGACAGAACAAGAAAACAGCGTTGTTGACGTTCTTCCTTCAGATATAATTTATGTCTGTGGGAAGTTAAACTATTCTTAGGAAAACGTCAGTGACGCAATCTCTGCAGTAGCATGCTGCAGTTGTTTACTTGTTTCATCTTGGGTCAGGAATGTGGAACTTATTCTGTAAAATCGGTCTCCTTTAACCGCCTTTTTAAGATTGTGTGTTGGTCTACTCTAGGACAGGTGAGGTCATGCCATTTGAACCTACTACTATTGAACCTACCTACTACTAGATAGACTCTAGTACTAGGTTCAAACATGAACCTACTACTATTGAACCTACCTACTACTAGATAGACTCTAGTACTAGGTTCAAACATGAACCTACTACTATTGAACCTACCTACTACTAGATAGACTCTAGTACTAGGTTCAAATGGCATGTCCTCTATCTGATAGAGGAACAAAGCTGCTCTCTCCCTACTTCTGTTTTCACACAGACAGAGCAACGATGCTGCTGAGCAGAGCCTTGCTGAATGTTGTGTGGTTTTTAAATAATATATATTCCTCCTTTGTTGTGTGTGCACTGTGCACTGTTGGTGCATTGAATGCACCCTGACTGACCTCATGCTTGTATTTCATGCACAGTATTGTGCCGAATATTAGACGACTTTCTCTGATTTTAAGACTCAGTTGTAGGGGAAAAAAACATTGAATGTCAAATGGTATATATGCAGACGTCAGAATGATGTTGGAACAGGTCAGCTACATATATGGACCCTGGGCAGGGGCCCTGTCCAGAGCCCGGGCCGGTTCTGGACAAAGGTGGGTCCGACCGACTCGACACCGGACACGGCACCCCGTGCGGTCAAATTTGAATTCGGTGGGGCGAAGGTTCTCGTGTTACGTGGATTACACCCAGACAGTCGTACAGACAGACAAACAGATACTTGGTGCATTTTAGGGATGTGTAAATGTGTCCAAAATGAAAATCGATTTGTATAATTCAATATTAACGATTAATCGTTTTTTTTGGTGGGGGGGGATTTTTTTTAGGAACCCTACAAATAAAAAAAATCTTCCCCCCAAGGGGTACCTACGTCAAAAAAGTTTGGGAACCCCTGATGTAGTTGATTAACAATAATTGTAACTCTTAATAGTTAATAAGGGAAGGGTTCATTTGGTTACTAACTCCATCTTTTAAATGAGGACCACTGGTGGTCCCTGGACCACTGTTGATCCAATTGATCACCATAGCAACCCCAGCCTAGGCCTGATTAGGTAAATTCCCAACACCTGCTAAATCCTCCAAACCTGTATCTTGATTGGAATCAATTTCCACTCAGTCATGCAGCTACACAGACACATCCCAGGCACACTTTGGTAGGCCTATAGCCCTGTCCTGTTAGGATGACAATATTGCCTTTCCAACAGATTTTCATTTTTTTTTTAAACAGAAAAAAAAAAAAAGAAAACGATTATCGATTATTAATTTTCATAATCGATTTCGGGTCCTATCAACGATAATCGATTAATCGATTAATCGGACCCATCCCTAGTGCATTTATAGATAGATTTCCATTGGGAAAAAAAAATTCAGGACAATTTACTAGTGCTACTGCGCTAGGCTATAGAGGCGAACTCCACTCTAAGATTGAGAATATAGGGAAAAGAAATTCCGTGCTGGCTGTAAATGTTGTCTATGGAATAAGTACATTTGCAAATCAAACATGTATCAGGCATGAAAAATAAATAAAACAAAGCTCCCAATGAACAGTTTCCAACTGAAATGCCCACTTGCTATTCCATTCTTATCACCCAGTGAGTGTCGGGCCTGGGTGTTTTTCATGTCAAGCGAGTGTATCAGGAAGTTGTTGGTCCTGGATGTTGTGTTGAAAGAATACTAGTTTTTTTTGGGACACCCCTTAATAGTTGTCTGAATTTAGTTTGGGTGTTGGTCCCTTCTTTGGGACCCTTTGGGAACCTCCCCTGTCATTAGAGAGGAATGCATCCTGTTGAGAGTCACAAGCCGAAGGAAAAATAAAACCCTCACCATGGACTTGAATGGACTCCTATAACTCTGGAATTAGAATGACGACAGGGACAGTAGGAGGGCCAGCTCTCATGTCTGTTTATGACCATTCACTCACACACTACAGTGAGCAAACAAAGACGCTGTTCTCTTGTTTCATGCTCGTTGTCCCTCTGTGAATCACAGGTATAATTGGATATAGGAATATGCAGAAATATCAATATTGTGATAGGATGTTGAATATCATCTGGCTTTTGGGATATTTATAATATAGTGATATGGCATAAATGTTGTCTTCGTGGTTTTACTTGCTTAAGTTCTATTTTTTTATAGTTTCAAAATGTTATACAAAGCTTTGTACAAGCTCACAATGCATTTTGAGATTGTAGATCTGCCAGTTTCTCAATCTTTTAAACATTTTGAAAACCATAAATAAGATGGCAATATTGCCCGGCCCTTATAAATTATTTCTTACATTAAATTGACTTGCTGCGTGAGATATGGAACAGCGAAGATGGGATGGGGTTGAAATAGCTCAAGAGTGCCGGTGCATCACATTCTTTTGGTCTTTTGCTTTCAAACAACCCTGGGGGTTTTGCTCATTTTTACTTGCAGGTTGACTTAAGTATGACCATTCTTAAAAATGACACCTGTGACTGGGAAAACCATTGGGTAATTGTACATAACAAAACACCAAAATGACACATGAACAATGCCACTGTCGAGCTGTACTGTAAGTATGTCTTTTTGAGTGTTCCTTCTGCTATTGAAGCCCCCGTGGAACACAGGTGGTGTTCATGCTGTCCTCTCTTGACTTTGGGCAGTGATAAGAGCTCCACATCGCACTGTTTTCTCTGGAGGGCCTTAAGCTATTGTGTGGATAGTTGACCGTTGGAGCAGACAGATGTAGCACGGCACCACAGACCAGTTCACAAACAATAGGAGCAGGTGTCTTGGACAGCGGTCATGTGACATCACTGCAAGTGTTTTTGTTGTAAGAGACGCCTGGGTGAAAATGGCTTGTTGTTATACTTGCAGTACAGGGCTTGGCAATGAATAGTATTAAAAGTCAATTTGGCCTCAAATTTAGTGTAGTTTACTAGCTCGATTTCTGAAAATAATTGACATGAACATACATTGACTGCTTCCATGCAACAAAGAAACAGCATTTAATCAAAGTATGATCATAGGACCAGTATGCGCATGCATAAAGTGAATGGCGACTCGAGTGGCAAAGTGAGTGACAAAGTCAGTTTAATGTTTTTTTAATATTGTTTAATGCCATCCGATAGGACCCACATAACTTGTATGGTATGATGATGTCATGCGCATACCCTCTATTGAAGTGAAATAATTGTGACAGATATTAGTATTGTAATACCTACAACATACTAAAGCAGTAAATTAAAGTGGACGGAGATTGTTGGAGAAAGGAAAAAAGTTTTGAATCTGCGTGACACTTAATTTCTTGTCTAATGATTAATATGTGAACTCCAATCTGACAGCCTCTTTTTAATCTTGTACCACTAATGCCATTTTTATGTGCACCAGCCCTCAAGATAGAATTCATTACACAAACGACCGTCTTAATTAGCATGCAGCAGCCTTTGATCGTCTACAGGGCCTGAGGACATACAGGCCTACATGCTATGAGCGCAGACTGCCGCTGTTATGTGGTCATGGAGGCGACCATGTACTGCCAGCTAAAAAGAAAAGAAAAACACACCGCAGCTTCAAAGGAAGCCCCTCGCTCCCACCCACCTATTGAAGTTGGGAACAACTTTTTCAAACGTAGGACCTGCCAGAGAGCGACAAACGACCACTTAACAGTTTCAAATGATGATTCAAAGTCTGAATTGTATTATTATGTATTATTGTATTATTATGTAGTATTGTAAGGAATTAAATAGAGGAATATATTCAATAAAAAGCGTGTGAACTTACTTAGGCTGGGACATAAAAAGACCCATAGTCATGGAGAGTCATGACTCTGGTAGGAATGTGGGGAATCCAGACAATGTAATGATCACACTGTGTATTTAGGGACAGCAGATCTTCCTTGTGATTAGCTGTGGACTCCAAAAGAATTTGACACCTCATGGGTTTGATCCCCAATGTCACTGAGCTGTACCAGCCAGGGGGTCGCTGCTTCCAAATCAGGGGTTGCTGGATTAAAAGCTTGGCTGACGAACACTGGGCCACCGGCTGTGACCTTGGCCCCACCACTGCAGTGAGTAGGGCCAAAACATGACCTGGCGTGATATTCACCAACTTGGGAAGTTAACCTACTTACTGCTGAGGAGAGTCTAAAATAGACTTTATGATCCTATATTACTTTTGTGCTGACACATAACATTTGACGTGTCAACAGACGCGACACTTTCTTTTGGGTTAAATATAACTATGACAAACATGTATTAATTAGGCCCCGTTTGTATCTCTAGTGGGGGCTCAAGCTAAATCCTGATTGGCAGGCCAGGGGCTTTTTGCATTGAAATATGAGAATCAATCAAAGAAGAATGGAGGGTACCGACACCTACAGTAGTGGTACAGCTCGCTGATGCTGTTCCACATGGTTGTGTTGTTAGCCAGACAAGCCATACTGTATTTAGGGTGTGTGTGAAATGGCAAAGTTGATGTGATAATCAAAATGCCAATGCTGGTCAGCAGCATGCTTTCTTTCCAGGAGGAGCATGAACTCGGAGGAGAGGCATTTAATAGCAGCCCTATACAGCAGGTGTTTGGGCTGATGTGATCTATCTATGCTCCACTGAAGTGGGAGGCTTACGGTTTGATTTATACTTTGTCACATGCTGGTGTCGCACGCCATAAATAGCAGATCTGCAAGCTCAAACGCGTTGCAGTGCGGCATGTTGTGAGCTTGTAGCTATTTTTGGAGTGTGACACAGAAGCATAACGGAGCATAAATCAGGCCTTGTAGTGATTGATTGCAAAAGTTGTCACATGATGGGAATGCCCCTCGCCTCCCAAAAGAAAGTATGTGTGAGGCAGCCAGCCATTGCAGAGGGCTTCCTTCCTGCATTTGTCTTGCATTGATCCTGAATTAGCATTACTGACACTCTCAGACATTGTACAGTAGCTCTCAGACATTGTACAGTAGAAGCATGGTATTCTGAATCTTGCTTTTGCATATTTTTTTGCGATTTATATACATTTTATATACATTTTGTTGTGTTTATCTTTTCTAACTTTGCTGCCTTTATTGATAATACAGTGAAGAATAAAGATAGACAAACGAGGAGAGAGAGTGTCAGGTATTGAGTGACATGCAGCAAATGTTCTAGCCAGACCCATTTATACATCAACCAGCTCAGTGGCCTTGTGGTTAGAGTGTCCGCCCTGAAACTGGGAGGTCGGGGTTCGATCCCCGGCCGGGTCATACCAAAGACTGTAAAAATGGGACCCAGTGCCTCCCTGCTTGACACTCGGCATCAAAGGGTTGGATTGGGGGTCAAATCTACGAATGAAATGATTCCCGAGCGCTTCCTTATTCCTTAGTTTTTCCTTAGTTTTTCTCCTTCCATCCCTCAAGAGGTGTGGTCATTAGCCCCCGCCTCCTTGAGATCATCTGGAAATCTCACGTGTGGGCTATTTTTACAACGATGACCATATTCTGCCATCATTCCTCTCTTGCCAGAGTGGACCAGAACACGCCCTGGTTTTCCACAAACACACCTCAGGCAGTCTCTTTCATAAATAAACTGTCTAGGAGAAAGTTCTGGACAAACAAGAGAGAGAGAGAGAGAGAGAGAGACGGGCAGACAGAGAGAGAGTGAGGTGACATGGAGTGCAAAAAAAGGCTCCCTCATTCTCCTTCTCCACGTCAGTTTACATTCAGTCGCTTCCTCTGTTTATGGAAGAAGCCCTGAGGCTAAACGGAAGGGAAGAGTGATTTGACCTCCAAACAGCATCCTTTGACTCAGATGCACATCAAAGGAAGAACACCAATACTTCTTGTGGTCCTTTTTTGAAGTGTCCATCATCCATAAAATCCAGTGTGTGATTGTGTCAAATGGCGGCCTATTTTACTACACATTGAGGGCTTTCTGAGCTCACAAGTCACATGTGGCCGGTTTCGGGTGTGTGTGGTTGGGACATTCAGCTGACTGGACCCATGCCAGTGGTTCAAGTAATCTGTTTGCACAGCACTCTGTAAACCACTTTAAGCACTCTGTGTCACTAAGTATTATGATTTAGATTCTTATTAACAGCGTTTCAGTGGGGGAGACCCAGCGGCTAACGTGCAAATGGCATCCCCTGGGCTCCAGCTCACATGGTTAAGCTGGACATGCCTTAACTGGCTCATGGCTGGGTCGTCTCTCTCTTCCAAAAAAGGAAAGCAACACTGTCATCAGTCACGCTAGGCTTGCATCAAGCCAACATTATGGCATTGACGACACATTGGAATGAAGCACACATGTGTTGAGTTCTGAATATACACACACATCCAAAGTCCAACTTCCGCTAGAGGAGAAATGCAGAATGTAATTTATTATCGACACATCAATAGATATGTGGTGATAACTGTAATGGTTGTAAAGAAAGATGGTGTATATTTCAGCCATGACTATCTTTCTAGCTACAAATCTTCATCCTTTGAAGTTAAATCCGCTACGTGCACGGATTGAGTCTTAGAAAAGCTCTTTGTGGGTTATCAGAACTTGCTCAGAACTGCTCAGTTTCTGATAATTTAGTCGTTATGCCAATGTATTCCTCCCCACCCACGTTCCTGTTGTTACTGCTGTTGTGTCCTACAGGCTCACCTGCCAGTGAGGAGCCCCCACCGGGAGGACATCCTGCTTTACCACTGCGCCACCCGAGCCCTTTCTGTCTAAACCTGGCATTGGTTGCATTTACACATGAGCCCACAATTACACTCTGTAACAGACTCTCTGTCTCTGTTAGTTAAACTGTCATTTGTTTGTTAGCAAGTTGGCCGAGCATAACTGAGTAATCATCAACTCTCTTCAACAATAAGCATGACTGGTTGCAATGGACAGACGGTGACGCAGCGAGGCGTTGTTATATTTTGTTCCGTCTACTCTGTTGATTTCGTGGTTGTGAGAAGTGATCATTTTTCCCCCAAATTGCTGCATAATTATACTGCAAGTCAAGATTGACACAGGCGGACATGTGCATGGCATGCATGCCCAGACAGACATGCACATGGGTACACACAGAAGGACACATGGATGGACACACAGTTGTATGCACAGTTTGCACACACACAGGCTTCGGCAGCCACAGAAACGGCACACAATCAGACAAGAAACACTCAGTCTGAAATGTCAAGGACTGCTGTAGACTAGAGCTCTGAGTACAGGAGGAGGATTGTCTGTGAGGAATGTGTTGTGTTCACACTGTGATCTCGTATACAGTACTGTACCACTCACACTGCTTGCATCCTTTGTGCTGCTTTACCTTATTTAAGTTATTTTTTATTCAACCTATTTCATTGCGTTTCAGAACGTCACTGTTTTTCTTTTTCTCACAGGGCAGCCAGGGGCATCAAATGGCAAATTGAGGTCAGGTGGTCATTTTGTCAGTCTTTCATCTGATGCCGCTATGCTTGCGATTGTGAAACGCTATTGCAATGCTAGTGTCTAAATGTATATTTAATTATGCTGGCCTTGGCTTGTTTTATATTGCCAAATTTGTGTGTATATCAACTGTATGTCACCCATGGCTTACCGTTGGCAGTTTTGTTGTTTTGTTTAGGTTAGTGTAGAGAGAAGATCATATGGTATGAACTAACAGTCTGAGGCACCAGGCACCCCTAAATAGCTATGTTGCTCTCTAGCTATTCAACAGATCTTTGGATAATATGCTATTATGAGGGGTGGTTGGGCCTTTCATTATGCTACTCGTTGGCCATCATAAACATGTACATCTTTTGGCTACTTACAAACGAATATGCGTATGTGGTCTACGTAACTGAAACCACCGATAACCTACAGTGTATTTACACGTTATATCGGCCAAGGATGCTTATGTAGACTATATTAAGTTCCCATTACAGAGGAAGTTGTATGAAAGTCATGTTTCTGTATGCTTGATTCATGTAGTGTAGTCCATGTCTATTGAAATCAGTCCACAACATAAGGAATGCTTGCACCAGTCAAATTAAAATCATGACATGGTGGCATTTGCATCGTCTAATGCTTTCTGTGAGCTCACCTGTGCCTAATATGTGCCACAATTACACACCACCTAGAAAAGTGCATACAAGGCAAATCATAACCCATGTTTATGATTCAGCGAGACTTGAAAAATGATCTTCCTGGGATGCTGCGATTACTCAGCCAGATAGACCCATCGACCTATACCAAGTTACCAAACCCACATCCATTCCTGACTGCGGGGAGTGGGGACCTGCTCTGTCCTTACACTCCTCTCACTCTTTCACTGCCCGGTTTGAATGAAACCAATAATAATACTAAGCTAAAGGAAACGATATTTTTTGCTCCTTAGCCACTCCCATCATTCCCATCCAGTTGATAATTGTCATCGTCCAAGTGTGAGAGCTAGGGTGAGATGGTGATGTAGACAAGACGTTGAATGTGGGAAAAACCACATACATAATAGAAGAATAGAGATCTAACAGAGTATTGCGATACGAAGTGGAATTACCTTATATAACACATAGGAGCAGAGAGTCTACCACTCTACCCCACCGAGTGTAGCGATCATAGACTGTAAAAAATATGGACAAAGCGTTCGCCGGGTCTAACATGGACGTAAAATGAAGCCTGTTATTCCTGCACTGTAAGTCGCCATCTTTCTAGATCCGTTTGGTACCAGCTGGCCATTGGCTGGCTCCGTTTTGGACCAGCTGGCCATTGGCTGCCCAGACAACGAGGCGGGACTTCCCCCATTCTTCTCCGTTGGTTTTTATTTTGACTCGAGTGGGAGGGGAATCCCGATCATAGACTGTAACGGTAGCCACGCCCCTCAGAACATACGCAATGTTTTTTTTTCTTTATGGTCATTTTTTTAATTAATGGGACCATAATCTTCCAAAAAGAATATTATGACATTAGAAATGAGACTTTAAACTAGTGACTGGAAGAAGAAAGTATTCATGACCATGTTTATTAAGGTAATACAGTCTAGGTGAAGTTGGGCCAAAATACATGGGCCTCTATGGAGCTATGGGGCTTTTTGGGTCCAGTCCAGCGCCACAACAGGCCATTATTATGAACTACCGATTTCAAATGAGGCTTCACGAAATATCTGGCTGACTGCCCCCCTGGTAGCGATGGAAAAGGAACCAGTGGCAGGTTTGGGTCGAACACTGCAAGACCAAAGAGGGCTAACACATCTGAGAGGAGAAGAGCTCCCGCATTGTCATCGGCACAAATGATTTATGAGTGTAGATTAATGATGTCCCTTGAAATTGAATTCAGTACTTAGACTGATGAGGCTTTGTCTGCTAAATATAGGCCAGGCCAGGCTGCAGCTTTGTCTCTGACAGATAGATGATGATTGGCCTTTGGGCAGGGCAAGAGGCATGCATGGGGCGGGCAGGGTGCTTGCTCAAACGCTGGCTCCAGAGATGGAATGTGGAATCTGGATCATTCAGCTGTGGCTGCTGGTCCAAGGATCAAGTCAAACTATTTATCGACGTTGTACATTTCAGGCGTACGGCGAGAGAACAAGGACTCCCTAAAGACCAACTATACATCAAATAAGGGACGGTGTGAATAAATCCACTTGGGTGCACAAGTACAATGATTAAATGCTCACGGTAGTGCACTGCACAGATAAGAAGCACATTGTCGCTGTAGGGCGGAAACCTTGTATGTCCATTGATTCCAGTTACTATTCAGGAAATGGGGGGGAAAAAGCACCTTTGACCACTGAATCTAATTCTTATTTAGTTATTGTTATTTTCATTGGTTAAATATTGAGACAACACACAGATAGACTTTCATATACCGTAGACCAATTTCAACCTGCCATGTACCGGTTTTAGGCAGACATGTGATGTATGTAAGTTCGCTGAGTAGATCTACAATAGTAACACTATCTTATGCATTGACAAAATGAAAAATGGCAAACCTGCAGGCGAGGAAATTTTAATTCCTCTTCCTTATTTTACCTGTGGTTGCTAAAGCAATTGCTCAATTCAAGTTTTCGGCTCATGCTTAAAAACATCCACACAGACGTTCTTGTTGCTGTGTGCTTTCATCTAAAAACGACTGGTACAAAATCAGATTTAAGGCCTGGCCAAGCACCGATCAGCTGAAAACAATTGTTTGCCGAATCGGTGTCAAAAATGTTGTTCTTTTATTATGATTACGGTCAACATTGATTGATTCCTAGTGGGAAATAGAAAATATCACTATTCCCAGCCAAGGAAATTCAGGAAGTAATAATGTATAATTGTATAATTAAGCATTCCATTTTTGTGGATTCACAATGCCTTCACAGAAGAAAGCACAACGCTTTCACACGTAGAGTTTCTTTTTGTCCCTTTGTTTTTATTATGTCTGGGACATTATATCTGTGCTGTAGGTCTCGACCACATGTGTGATCTATGTATTTGACAGGTTGATATCTGCTCAGTGGTGTTTTAATGATAGTCAGATTTCCCCTAGTTTATGCTTGATCAAAGAGAAGCTTTGAGTTATGATGATGCCAACCTCTTGTTTGGCTGCGTTTTAGACGGCATTTGTCAGAATGCAAGCCTACACATGGATAAAATCTCCTCTACAGTACACTAGTGAGAATTCAGTTCCTAGCTCAACAGTGGGGATCTGTAAGATCACAGGACTGTTATAGTTACCATAACATATCCACTACCAAGTGGTTGGGAAACCCTGCTCCCTAAATAACCCAGCGAAGCTTCCCAACACATCTCCCAGTTCCTCTTCGGTTGGAACCCGCTATGCAAGCTGTTCTCTGGCCACTCCGGCAGATGACGTAAGACTTTGTGTATCTGCCCAACATGCTTTGTGCAACCGCCAGTAGTCCTGCAACATGGTGCGCATTTTCTCCACTCCCTCCGCCAGCTCCAGAGTTCCTTGTGTAAGCTGTTGGCTCTGATGCTGTTTACGATAAAAATTTGACTTTGTAAACTTCCCCTCGTACACTCACACCACTAATAAGAGATGGTGGTGTTGATATGTAAATCCACAGAGTAGGAGTAGGAGCCCAGAATTCAAGATTATGTTTATCTTGCTGCTCTGTTTGCTCGTGCCACTTTTTGCATATCGCCAAACTGCTCCCTGCCAGACATGTTTGGATAAACGTAGTGCAGCATACATCACACAGAGTTGGCCAGTGTGCCGCTTTCACTGCAGCTTGCGTGGTGAGTGCAGTCGGAGTCTCAACGGAGAGGTTTAACTCCAAACACATGGCTGTACAACATGAATGAGAAGTGCATGTAAAGAAATACCGCGTAGGTTTCACAAATAAGTGAGAAAAGAAAAAAAAGGATAAAAGATAATAACAAACAAAAGTAGGAAGATTGCACTCGGTAGACTTCACTAGAGCTTAATACACCTTTGATAATACCATTAGTCAGAGGATATTGGTAAATTCTGGGAATACATTTCTTACCAAGAACTTTCTTCACCAATGTGTTTGTAAAGGTGTCTACTAACATATCCCACTTTGGTTTCTATTCAACCACCCTAGGGGAATTTTTGACAGCTGCTGAAAGTTGGGGTACAACAACCATTATAAGGTAAAATGTTCTAAATTTCATTATGCTTTATGTAGCATGTGACATGTCAAACTAGGGTTTTTTCATGATTCTGAATCCATTACAAGCATTAGTTTAGCACGAGAAACCCTCCTTGGGCTAAAAACGGCCATAGCCGTTGATGCGCCATCCTGTGAGAGGGTTATCTAATAGTCCAATAAACAGGCTGTACACTTAAAATTATGGATTCACAAGATCTGGCATTTATTGATTGCCCACAATTATCCCAAATTGAATGGTCATGTGATATACATATGAACAGCAAAGACATATATGAAAGCAAATACGACCTGTTACATCACGAATTCGGATTCGATCATATCAGTCCACAGATTTGGGGGCCCCGCGAAGCGCAGGCCAGAGAGTTAGTCTGTCCCGGAGAATTCTGCCGTGTCACCCTCTGGCCTGCCAATATATAGCAATCTCTCTCCCACTGAGTGACCTTGCATACGCACAGCTCGGCGGCACACTCTGAAAGTAATGGTAACTGCTTGAAGGGTCTACTTTTCCCCCACCACCGTCATCACAAATGTGATGAGGTCAGCACATTTAGGCACATTTTGTGGAAAACTAATGCCACTTGCCCAAATGTGCCTAAATGTGCTGACCGTTTTTAGCCCAAGGAGTGTTTATCGTGCTAAACTAATGCTTGGAATGGATTCAGAATCACATGTCACATGCTACTTAAAGCATAATGAAATTGAGAACACTAGACCTGTACGTGCTCACCGGCCTACAGTACTTGGGAACGATGCAACTTGGAAACCTAATAATAATAATACCCGTCATATAGCACCCATTTTAACTATCTGTCTGTGTCCCACATGGAGAAAAGCGTGTGTGTGGTGCAAACTGACTGTGAGTTACATGCATTACAAGTTACAACCATCCATACATGTACCCCAACTGTCAGCAGCTGTCAAAAATTCCCCTAGGGTGGTTGAATAGAAACCAATGTGGGATATGTTAGTAGACACCTTTACAAACACGTTGGTGAAGAAAAGTCTTGGTAAGAAATTTATTCCCAGATTTGACATTATTCTGATTATATTCCCTGACTACATGCAATTGTGAAGATATGTCATTTCTTGACCTTGTACTCTATTGTCACCCAAAAGTGAATCATCTTCTGATCTCTTCAGGGCAGCCTACTAATCATCCCAAAAGGGTTCATGATCCAGATCCACCCATCCGCTCTCCATTTATTATGGCCTTAAAGGTACTTTCAGACGGGCATTGATTAACACAGACGTTGTTGCCTGGATCAACGACAGGTCTATTCCAGGTCTGCTCATGAGGAGCCTGGTCACTAAACTGCCTCTCCCTGGCCAGCCGGGGCGCCTGATGGGAAAGGAACTGGTTGGAATAACGTGTTCCTTGGCTTCCAGGCTTCCACGCGCTACGTCCAACCAGGGAAACTCCCCCTGTCAGGTGTGAAGGAGCATGAGTTCAAGTCCGTTGCTCTCCCCAGGTTGGCAGAGGGTGTGTAGAGCCCAGGATCACAATAGATAATTGACACAGGGGTGAAAAATGGGTTACAAAATTGTGGGATAAAAATCATAGAAAAAAAAAAGTCACAACAAAGTAATGAGCACAGTCTCAGTGAAGTGCACCTAGACAAAAAACAAGGTGTACCTGTTAACCGTTTGAGTTGTGTCCCTTTTCTGCTCATGTCATAATAGCGAAGAGAATTGGTGTAGAGCAAAAAAGAAGGTGGCCAAGGATAGACTCCTGGGGACGGCAGTCAAGGAAGTCAAGTTTAAGTGGTTAAATGAAGTAAAAATTATTAATACATTTATATTTTAGTGGCAGCACAAGGACCCTTTGTGGGGACCTGTTGCTGCCTGATTGGAATTCAAACTCGCAGGTCTTGAGACGAGCTGGAGCTTGGCTCCGGGTTGGAGTGAGTATCGTGTGACAGAGGGGAAGAAGAACTCTTCCTTTTCCTCTCCTCCTGTCATTAGTATGCATTGAGTCACCACGGTGGAAATGAAGCAGACCGACCAGCTGTCTGCTTCATTCCAGAGGGGCTGAAAGATAAGAGATTGAGCCGTCCCCCAAGTGTTTGGTGTGTTGCTATGACATTCACCTGAGTGGTAAAGATAAGGTTTGCGTTGCGTTGCCTGATTGTTCTTATTGTTTATTGCCGTCTTGACGCCTTTACTATCACTCCACCTTAATCCTGCACAGCAACATGACGGTCGTACGCTGTTCACTTATTCTGTGGATCTCCTTATAATCCCTTTTATGTGCTAGTTGTAGTGCAAGAGATGACAGGATTTGTGAAAGCAACATTCCGCACAGATGACATTTCAAGCTTCATGTATTCATTAAAAACAAAAAGAAAAAGAAACATGACGACAAGACATGGATTTTGCAGTTTGTGTTTTCAAGTATGGAACAATACATAGAACATAAGTAAAAAACTAAACAACAAAACAACTACTTTTTTGTTTTGTTGATGGTACATATTGATAGTCCATAATATAGTACAGATTTGACAGGATGTCAGGGAGTGGCTCACAGCAAAAGGCCAGTGGGACAGCCCACGACTCACTGTCAGGCTGCGTCAGAGCATATATGGTACGTGCTTTAACCACTAGGACTAGGCCATCGGCTCCCTACACCAAAGAATAAACCGTTTATTCGTTTTCTCCACACCAATGAGCAGCGAGATGCAACTGCAACCACTTGCAATCCCAAAGCCAAAACTACACAATTAATTCAAACCGCTACAAATGGTTTGCAAGTTGCAACTCGTTCGACCGTTGAGGATCACTGGGGTGGACTGGGCTTAAGACCTGTAATATTTTCATATTCCATAGTATTTTAACCCATTCTGACCGGGCACCCATTTTGGTGTCGGCATCATGTTATGCTTTAGCTATTTAAAAATAGCAGATCTACAAGCTCATATCGCGCCACCGAGTGGCGCGATACGAGCTTGTAGGTCTGCTATTTTTTGAAAAATCGAAGAGCGACTGACATTTTTAGAATCTGATGTCAGGTCAGAATGGGTTCATCAGACCAGTGTGTGTCCGGCGGAAACCTCGTATGAATCTGATCTCAGGTCAGAATGGGTTAAAGGTGCTATAGGCCCACGCATTGCATCACGTGACCCACATCCTCCCTTGTTTTTGTTTGAGCGTGGATTTTACGCTTTATTTCTGTTTGCCTTGCTTTGTATGAATATGAGTACAGTACATCATTAAGCTCCTTTTTTAGAATAAATAATCAGTTTAAGCCTTCAATTTAACGGTTCACAATGGTGACACCTCTGTCAGAACAGGATCCTTGCTGCTTTTGAGAAATCTTTCTTGGCTCTTAACTTGTGTGTGTGTGTGTGTGTGCGTGTGCGTGTGCGTGTGCGTGTGCGCGTGCGCGTGCACATTTGCAATTCATGATCCCACACACGGGTATAACCACTTCAAACCAAGTACTGGTATTTTAAAGATGTGACTTTTTTCATGTAAACTTTATTTGTGAATAAATCACTCACAGAAGACAAAAGATTTGAAAACCTAAACCAATGATCCTGTCTTGAACCAGGCATCGAACGACGCATGCAACCTTATTTTCCATTCACTCAGGGTGCAAGAGTTAAACGAACAAATTTAGTTAATCGATTATTAAAAAACAAAACGATTTATAATCCTAACTATAAATGCATGAGATCTGTACATGCTTTTGAGTTGTATCACCAGCGTATCTCGAGAACCACCTGATCTCATGAATCCCCAAGTGGGAAGTCAGTCTGATCAGCGGATGTACAAAAATATATAAATCCTCCATATACGTTACGTATATGTCAATAACATGGTAGATGACATGAGGTCATTTCAAATAGAGCTCAAGTGGTGAATCGATTTGTTGATATGTACTTATTTTATTTTATTGATTAAAAAACTAATGTACAGTTAACTTGCATCCCTAAATCTATACATGACTTGGTCGCTCTTGGCTTACACTCTCTCTTTCACACATGGTTTGATGTAAGCAAGAATTGTCTTTGAGACTTGAGGCCTGACTAGCAGACAGACCGAGGTGAGAACAGAATGGTGCTGAATAAGGCTTTGTTTAACTATAGTGGTGTTCAACAAGCATGGTAAATGTTGTGTAAAAAGAGGTTTAACTTTGCAATGATTCAAAAGAAAAGGAGGGCATATGTTATGTTTCTTTATCTGGTCTATTAACAACATCAGTCTGCCTTAAATATGAGTACCGTAGTTCCTCCCTTTTTTTTGTACAATTTATTGTCTCACTTTAAAAATCATTGAGTCTCCTCTCCCCCTCTTTGAATGGATCTGTCACATCAATAATAGGATCATAGCTTTCACCTTGTCTCAGTGGCCTATTATGTGGGGAAGACCCAGGTGTTCTGTAATTTATTCTATTCATCTTTAGAAAGATGCTCCATGCGAAATACAAAAGCAACCCCAGACCCTTGCACATCACTTGATTTACAGTAAAAGCGACCCCCGCGTTCAAAGTCACACGCCCCATTTACTTCCTTATTGCATGTCCTGTATAGCAGCCTAGACCAGGGCGCTACACAAGGGAAGGCCCTGGAGGCACTCTCATGGTTGCTAGTCTTGCTGCCCAGTCTCTGTATGCACCCCCATCCAACAAATGGTTGATGAACCACACTCCCAAGTTCACAGATGACTGCTGAATACTTGGTTCCCATTAAAACGGAGATGATGAGGCTTGTGCTTTTCAAGTTGTGTTCCGTTGCATTGAATCGGGTTAGTTGAACTTTGCTTTGCATTAGTCATGCTATGCATGTACTGTAATTAGCACATCAGGCCTGTACTCTTCAACAAAGTGCTTTGACTTGTTCGCAATGGCATGATTGCTTTTTATGTCGCAACTTCAAGCTTTTAACACTGTTCTACATCTCAGTTATTGGTTTGCTTGCCAACTATTTAACATATTGGCAGATTTTCTGATTTTTCACTTGAGTAAGTGTAGTATGCCAGTGTCTTCCAAGACGTGCATGTTCTGCAGACCATTAGCTCCACTGTATAAAGATCCAGCTCAGAAAAGGCCTCCATTTAAGTCTTTTTTTTAAATGGATAGACTTATCAATGGATGGCGATGTTTGTCCATCACTTTCTACCCTGAGAAAAGCTACAGTCAGGATTGCCATGGAATGTTTGTTCACCTTCATACTCTTCAGAGGATAAGACACGTCCCCCAAGGCCTTTCATCTAGCAGCAACACCAATAGGCCTAATTTTCCACTTTCCAAATTTAGAGGGAGTATTACCATACAACTTGCTGAGTGCGTCCACTCTCCCTGCAGAATACTCCCTGTGAATACAACACAATACCTACAATGCACTCCTCTGCCTCGCTTTTAGCCCCACTGGTGAGAGTGCGGGGCATTTAAATTACGGATGACAATGTTGTCAGTTCAAGCACTTTGTTCCAGTTGAGTGTAAGGAGGAGCACAGTGGCTAGATGCTTGTAGTAGCAGGGCTTTTAGACTCCTAGTCTGGTGTCAGTGATCAGAAACTATGTTTGTGTGTTGCCAAAGGAAAATACTAGTGCTTGTTATGTTTGCTCAGCTTTTATTCGCTCTCAGTAAGCCAAGCCAAGGGTGGAAAGATAGTCCAAAGCTCATGGGTCCTGAGTGTCTCTGTGAGGGCTTGGCATGGAGTCAGGGATGCAGCAAAGACGTCTATCTTCTTCCCTGTCCAGAACCTGTGGATGGAAAACCCTGCGTGGCCTGCCAGTGATTCTAGCAACTTGTATTCGAGTCCAGCTGGGTCTCCTTCCTTACACACCACATTTTTACTGCTGCTGTGGCTTTGTGTTTAAAATTTGCCTCCCATTGTTTTTCAGAGGATTATCAAGCCATCAGGGCCAAACGAAGACAGGCTGGGTCAAATGATGTCCACTCTGCCACGAGTGCTTTCACAGCACAGCTTGTTGTCACTCTCCGGTTTGTTTAGAAACAATATTTTTGTGCATGTCACCCCGCATCAACCTTTTGACTGAATGGTGGCCTTATTTCGGATTAATTTAGTTTGGGATGGGATGAGGTCTCTGCTACTACAGTACGGTAGTGAGATGCGAAGGGAAGCAGCAACCTGTGTCACATTTAACATTGATGCTAGATGACTTGACTTCTTGGATGGGAAAGCCCTGTTTGATAACGATTTGTGTTTCTGTGACCCCCATTTGACAACGATTTGTGTTTCTGGGACCCCAAACTGCACTGCAAATCCTCAGTCTGCCAGTGTGCAAATGGAACCAAATTGACCACTTGCAACAGATCTGTAGTATGGGTCCATTTGCTCCTAACATCAATCATTTAGCTGGGGAACCACCTGGGACTCCCTCCTCAAGGACCCCCGGGGGGTTCACGACACCACGTTGTGAACCACTGTCATAAATCACCAACCGATGTGCATTGATTGCATGTTAAATCAGGGTTGACATCTCGACTCCAGCCCCCCCTACAACCACGTCTACTATCGGACTGTTGACCACAGGCATGACCACCGCTTGTCATCAGGCTGGCCTTGGTGTTGGCTTTACCTGTGAAAGTTAACCTTGTGGACTATGTGGTTTTTCTTTATCTCACGTACAATGTGCTGATACTCTTTCGCACCTTAATGTCTAATCTCATGTACACGCTGCTATGAGGACCTACTGAAGTGCTAACCACCTTTGTGTCTAACTTGAACTTCATGTACATACTAGTCTGTAACCAGCTGCTGGATTATATTTCCCCATCGCCACAGAAAGCATCTCCTCTTTGTCGGGTGGAAACCTCATGTGTCCATTCTGACCTGAGATCAGATTCATACGAGGTTTCCACTGGACACACACTGGTCTGATTAACCCATTCTGACCTGAGATCAGATTCTAAAAATGTCAGTCGTTGTTCGATTAAAAAAAAAATAGCAGACCTACAAGCTCGTATCGCGCCACTCGGTGGCGCGATATGAGCTTGTAGATCTGATATTTTTAAATAGCTAAAGCATAACATGATGCCAACACCAAAATGGGTGCCCGGTCAGAATGGGTTAAATAAATAAATAAAGCAAAACAGCAGATCTACAAGCTCAAAACATGTCGCTTTGAGAACATTTTGAATACGTTTCTGGCCCGACAGCAACAATCACTTCTCTTGCTGCTGCAAACTCCCCCTAATTAATGTCTTCCATTCAGGCGGAACAAGCATCCTTTATCCTAATTACCTTCTTCTACATCTCTCTCTCCCCCTTCCTCCTCGTTTGTCCTTTTTTTTTTAAAGCTCGCCCACGTAGAAAATCCTCCTGTTCAACTAACTGTGGATTAGGAGAGGTTCAGTAGTCAGTAACCTTCTCAAAAGTTGATTCTAAACGTTAAACTCTGTTGTGTGAATTGTGTCCCTGACTCCATAGTCTGATACTAGTCCTGGCTGACTGTCCTTGTACTGTACCTGTGTGGGCCTGTCTATCTGTACATGTGTCTGTACATGTCACTGTCGTCCCTGGTGATTCTTTTCTGACACCCGGGTCCACAAGGCACGCCTCGATGCTGCAGCTCCACTCCTAGTCTCCTCCTGAGACATGAACCAACACCAAGTCTAGGACTGTGAGAGTTTGTGTATTGTAACTAGACTCTGGTTGTGTGTGTGTGTGTGTGTGTGTGTGTGTGTGTGTGTGTGTGTGTGTGTGTGTGTGTGTGTGTGGTTGCATCTGATCTGTAGCTTTTTGCAGCCTCACTACTAGTGAAACTTTATCCTGCATTTTGCTGTATGTGTTAAAATGTGTAGATACATGCCTGTATCACAGTATCTCCTGCTGGCCTACGTTGGCACCATGCACACACACACACACACACACACACACACACACACACACACACACACACACACACACACACACACACACACACACACACACACGCAGAGCAGTGAGCTATTGTCTTGGCAGTGCTCAGCCTTCTTCTGCTGTTATAATAGGACATATCCCAGCCGCCACAAATACCTCTTCTCATTTCTGCCTTTTCCATCCCCATGGCGGTAATCTGATCCACTCACTGCCAATGGACGTTCTGTCTGCGCTCACTTCACTTGAGCTGTCACATGATTGCTGGTGTCTTTTGTACTTTGTGGTTGTCTGTCTCTCTGTACAATATATTTCATTGCTGTTGGTTGGAAACCTTGGCAGTTCAAAACCGTTTATTTTATTAGTATTTTAAAATAATGGAAATGGAAGATCTTGCAACGCATCTCAATGCGAGGGCGTGCGGGGAACTAACAGTCCAAAAATGTTACATTTTAGGAATCTAAAAAATAACACCTAGCTGATCTACAAGCTCAAATCGCGTCGCTTTGCGGTGTTTTGCTGTGTTTTGCGGTGTCCGGCCGGTTAGAGTCCCATGCGCCTCTGTTCAGCCCATTGACCAGTTGTTGCTACTAGTATAGTACCACTTTAACCCCCCACGCCATCTTTTTTCCAAAATCCTCTATTACAACATACCCAATATCCTCGCATATCACTGACCATCCATAAGTGGATCAAAGGCAGTGCGTGTGTGAAAGTCGTGTAAGATTGGGAGGTGACTGACTGGTGGTATAAAACGCCCCATGTGTTTATCTGAGGTTTGTTTAGTTATATCATTGGTCCTCACTAATGCTCTTCCTGGACAGTTAGTATATTCTTACATTCACAAAAATACAATTTGTTTTAAAATCATCTTGAAATTGCGTCCAGTGACATCACTGGTAGGAAGGTTGCTGAACTATCCCCAGCCCTCCTCTGAGAGACACCGAGTAGTGCCATATAATGAGCATTAGAGAGGACGGGACCAATTATCTGAAGATGGGTTGAAAATGGGAGAAGTGGTTAACCTAACCAGTATAAAGTTTCAAAGTGTGTGCGTGCGTGCGCAAGCCCCATTTGTTGCATCACATATTGAGTGTGTGTGTATCTGTGTGCAGCATGCTCGAGTAGACCACACTCAATCTGTGGGAGACAGGTTTGTGCGTGCGACAGGAAGGGAGCGAAGGTGTGTCAAACAATGTGTGAGAGAGACAAAAGGAAAGCGATGGAGCGAGAGTATTAAGTAGGAATACCTTCTTTTTTTAAAAAGTTTTATTATTAATACTTTTCTCCCATTTCGTCCTTTTATGCCAACTCCTGAATCCTCCCATGCACTTGTGTGTAGTTTTGTCAATGCCTGACCTCTTACTGGTTCGCCTGCCAGACAGTGAGGAGCTTCACCAGAAGGACGTATATCATGTGTGGAGAAACGGGGGTCACGCATTAGTTTCCGACGTCCCGTTGGTCCGACATACGTGGCCGGTTGAGACTCACCCATGACTTCCACTTGTGGTTCGGGTTAGTAATGTCAGAATAACGGGACGTCAGACTAACACTACGCACCCAGCAGCGTCCGACTAATGCAACACACCCTGTTGAAACAGCCTTCTCCTCACAGGCAGTTCAACCCCCCCCCCCCTTACTGAGAGGTGCTGCCCCAACCCCGTAGGTGTTGTTGGTACAGCAACAAATATTTCCAGACTCATCTGGCCCCAGTCCCACAAACATGGCCACCTCTGCTCGTATGGACACCCCCCGCCAAGCCAAAGGCACCATGAGGGGGGATTCAAGGCCCTAGTGAGGGGGGATTCAAGGCCCTAGTGAGGGGGGATTCAAGGCCCTAGTGAGGGGGGATTCAAGGCCTTAGTGAGGGGGGATTCAAGGCCCTAGTCTCCGGTAGTGGACAGGAATTTTACTCCTGCGCCACCCGAGCGCCGAAGTAAGTTTGACTTGAGTAATGGCCCTGAAAAGCTCATGTTCAGACCCTGTCTGGATAGCAAGAGTCTACTTCTCTTAAACCGACAGACAGACTGGCTTTGGCATGCGCGCGCACACACACACACACACACACACACACACACACACACACACACACACACACACACACACACACACACACACTGTGTGGCTAAAAACCAAGGTCACTGTCCAACGTGGTATTTAAAGCTTGTGTTGATTCCATGTTGCAGCAGTGCAGTGCTTAGTCTGCTTACTGTTGATAGAAGCCAGGTCAAGGTAATCTTATCAAACCAAGCAGTAAAAAGTAACCCATATATCTCTGTGGTGGGTTCTCTCAGATTAAGACAGGGCAGTTGCTAATATTAGATGGCAAGACATTATGATTGTTTTCATTGACAAATAGCATTTGCTTTTACTGGTACATGAATGAACACTACATAGGCTACACTGTAACGCTATTGCCGCTATTAGATTTTTTTTTGAGCTGGTCATTTTTAAAGTGGCTCTCGAGTCAAAGTGTGGGCTACAGTATAGCTAATAATAACCAATATATAAATATTTGATCCTTAAATGGAAATTGCTCCCTTTTGTTTGTTGGGTTATGGTATTGATCTTATTATTATAACATCATGGCATTGTGGTTGGTAATCTGTGAATTGGTGACAACAAGGAAGGGAATTCCACAAGGGTATACTTGTTATGAACAGGATTCTCAGAATCAATCTTTTTTTTTTAACCCATTGACGCCTGAGGCCGAATCTGGGAACGCCTTCTAGGGCCTGACCAAAGGTTTCTGAAAACCTTCAAATTCTGATTCATTTTTTTTTTAATAGTTATGTTGCTACATGTATAGCAATAGCTGATGAGACACAGAGCGCGCCGGCATCAAGGGTAGAACAATGTATAGGTTGCACCTGGCATCAATGGGTTAAAGATGAATTGGTTGTATGGTAATGGTATTTTTATTTGTATTTTGGAGCAGAAGATATTTTGTTTGTATAAAAATCCACACACACACACACACACACACACACACACACACACACAAAGAAAAGGAGTGTGTAAAGTTCTGATCCTCACTAGGAGCGTACGGTGTTGGTCTTTGAACTTAGTTTGACTTTGAACTTTTAATTATTACATTGGACAGTATTGTAATCATTGCACCTCTTATACACAGATTATACCAAACACAACAAGCTCTTATATTTTCATTTCTGCACATGATTTTCCTCACGTCTGAGGCAGTTTGTGAGCATGAAGATAAAAGAGATAATACCAGCTCAGAAGTTTCTCAACATAAAACCCATGTCCGATTTTAATTCTTACCTTGCTCATCGTTTCATGTGTTATCAAATCACTTTGAACTTTTTCCTTGTGTGTGTGTGTGTGTGTGTGTGTGTGTGTGTGTGTGTGGTGAATCAGTGACGGCCATAGATTAGATATTACTTGTGTTTTCTGTACGTGATGCAAGTACACTGTTTTCTCTGTGAGAATGTCCCCAGGCTGCCTTCTATCCAAGAACTGGTTTCAGTTCAGAGCTTTTTATTTCAGAGCTTTGTTTGATCTGCCAGCCTCCTCCCCACGCACGCTAGTCAATAATAATATTGTTATCATCATTTCCAACAACACGTCTGTCTAGAGTAGACTATTAAAGGATGTAATTTCGTATTCTACAGCCTCGCTCTCTGTCTGTCTGTCTGTCTGTCTGTCTGCCCGTCTGTCTGCCTTGTGTATTTTGTTCCTCTTTTGTGTCCTCCTCTTTCCTTTCTCCGCTATCTTACTCCCAGCTCTCCTTCTAATCTGTCTCAATACACGGAAATAAAAACCCGATACTAAATGGATTAGATTGCCTTCTCCCTCAACGATGTCAAGGGTAGTTAATGACTCCAGCTGAGCTCCAGAACTGGACATTTTGCGCACACGCTGGCATGAAAACACGCACATTCTCTCTCTCTCTCTCTCTCTCTCTCTCTCTCTCTGGCTGAGCTACGAACTCCCAGCAGCCTCCAGAATCCTGATGATAATGATGATGATGATGTCACTAGTCTCCATGGCTTCAGTCACAGAAACGGAGCAGGCAAGAGAGCCTGCTAAGAAGAGCCAAGAGAGCCTGCTAAGAAGAGCCAAGAGAGCCTGCTAAGAAGAGCCAAGAGAGCCTGCTAAGAAGAGCCAAGAGAGCCTGCTAAGAAGAGCCAAGAGAGCCTGCTAAGAAGAGCCAAGAGAGCCTGCTAAGAAGCGGGCATGTCTGGGAACACTTAACCTCACGCATAAAGTTCTGCTGTGTTGCCTTTGTATTTACATACCTAGAGCATGTTAATTATTTTTGCGCCAGGTCCGTATATATCCGGACCCCACCGCTATGGGACGCTGTTTGCTAGGTCCATATACAGACCCCAACGTATACTCCGTGTATATAATGGATGAGCCCCACAGCATCTTTTAACCCATTCTGACCTTAGATCAGATTCATACGAAGGTTTCCACTGGACACACACTGGTCTGATGAACCCATTCTGACCCGAGATCAGATTCTAAAAATGTCAGTCGTTCTTCGATTTTTCAAAAAATAGCAGACCTACAAGCTCGTATCGCGCCACTCGGTGGCGCGATATGAGCTTGTAGATCTGCTATTTTTCAATAGCTAAAGCATAACATGATGCCAACACCAAAATGGGTGCCCGTTCAGAATGGGTTAACATTGGTCCGGTTGCTAGGGCAATGCCCTGTCACCACGGACGTTAAAACTTTTCTCACTTTACCTCAATTTAAAGCAGGATTTTCAGACCTCCATCGGAATTTTGTAGAGCTGTCCCCTTCTGCCATCCAAAGTTCGGATGTCATTTGTGACTTTGTACTGCGTCGCTCCCGACATGTAAACATTACTGAGGACAGGTAAACAGTGTGCACTTTGCGCTAATGATGGCAAAGTGTGTGTGTTGAGTTGGTGTGTGGCGCGGGGGGGGGGGGGGCAAACTCCTTATCTTAAAGTGGACGCCGATGGTGGCACTGGGAACTGGGATTTTTGCTAACAGCTAGCAGCACGGAAATAATTCATAATGATGAATAACTTAACTTTGCACTCATGATTGTATGCACTTCTATAGTGCCATTAAATGCTCAATGAGCAGTTTCAAGAATAGCTTCTTTCTTTCCAAACTGCTACATGCATCTTAAACAGATCTACATGCTAAGGGAAGGGCAATTATCATGTTCATCGGATACTCTGATGCATTTTATATTTATACACTTTTCATATTCATTTCAATGTGGTTGACCACAAATTGCATCTCTCGTCATATTGTGTTGATAGCCTTGCATCTCTCACGCAGTTCACATTGGGGATGGAAAAACCTAGAAAAATTGCAACATGGGTTGCAACATGCAATTGCGTAAATGAGACTGGCATGATTTCAGATTGCCACGGACACATTACATTGTTAAAGTAGTTTTAATTGTACTAAATGGTACCTTTGCACATAAGCACAGACCGATGTGAGTACAGGAAATGGGGCCATGTGTCAAGAAAATTGTCCTCAAATTTAAATACTTTGAAGAATATTGGAACCTCAGTGTCATCCCGTTTGGAAGTAGCTTGACTCCAAAAGGAAATGCATCAGTATTCCAATGGAAGGAAAGCTATTTCTGATATCTTAGTAACTGGCCAACATTCTCAAGAGTCAGGTGCCAACGTTTTCAAAATATGCGTCTTGTCATTTTTGGAAGAAAACTTCCTCTATCTGATTTGGTAATCGGATACGTTCACGGTAGGTCGCAGTGAGAGGCTGCGGGGCTTCCAGGAGGTTTCCTTCCTTCTCAGAACATGGTGAAGCCTATAATCTCTGGGTGATCTACACCCGAGGAGATTCTTTGAACAACCGTGTGAAGAACATGAAACAGGTTGGGTCGGGAGTGCCGAGGAAGTCTTTTTGGTTTTGCTTTTGGCTGGACCTGTTTGTTTGATTAGTCTGTCTGTACAAATGTCTTCCTCCGCTGACGGATAGGATGTCCTCCAGCCACTTAGCCACCAGAAAGCTCTGTTATGGCTGTCACCTCACCTGGTAGAACTTGCTGTATGTACTGTGCTAAAATGCCTCAAGTGAACTTACCAACCGTATGAAATATGTTTCAGACTCGGCTCAAACAGTATGTTTGATCATGTACCAGATGGTGCAGTTGTGTATTATATCAGGAGCACTCAGATAACATCAACAGTAGGCTGACAGGAAATAGGGATAGAGATGGGGGGGGGGGCATGCAGTAAAGGCCGTCGGGATCGGGAGTCGAACCCGCGCACACTGCCAAGGTGCCTGGACGGCTGAGCCACGGACCATGCCAAGAAAAACTAAATTTACTTAAAGGCAGTTTGCTGTTATTGCCTCAACTTTATGATATGCATTGTGCTGCTGCCCTTTGAACCCCAGCGTCCACATCCTCGGGCGGGAAATTAGGCTAAAACCAGTCAATGAAGTGAGTGGTACTGTACTGTACTGTACTGTACTGTACTGTACTGTACTGTACTGTACTGTACTGTACTGTACTGTACTGTACTGTACTGTACTGTACTGTACTGTACTGTACTGTACTGTACAAGCCCTCCTCCCTGGCCTGTGTGTGTCTGTGTGTTAGGCTGTGCAAGAGGGACACTTGGTGGTGAACAAACGCTACAACATTATTTTCGTGCTCGGACACATTTCCGTGCTCAGACACAGGGACACACACATAGCTGTCTATAGGAGTGGTTGCACCACTCAAAAATAGCAGATCTACAAGCTACAATGCGTCGCGCTGCAACACATTGGGATTTGTGCGCTTATAGATCGTCTATTTTTGAAAACGAGTTTTGGTTAGTTTAGTTTAGAAAAAGCGGTCAAAGTACAGTTATAACAAACACTGGCGCTTCAGTTTGATTGAATGGTTTGAAACCATTGTACATACATTGTGAGTCATTATAGCCAACATTAAGCTTTCATACAAACATAAATGGTTGAAGAGGGGACCATAACAGGTCCTGTTAGTAGGAAACATGAAGGACCAAATCCTTCTCCACAGTGATTGGATCTGAACCAGCTGTCTCTGGACTTATGAATGCAACTGTCCACTAGGGTTTTCACTTCTAGTGATTTTTACTAGTTGCCTAGTTTACTAGTCGACTATTTGTTTAACTAGGCCTACCTATTATGTAAAAAAATGCTTAAAGCCCTACTGTCCACTGCTCTCATCAAATGTTGATCATCGTATGTGTATACGTACCTGTATGCATCACCTTCACAGCTTTGTATTTACTAGATGGTTTCATGTAGCCAGATGATCGGAGATCTCAACCTACTGATACGTCGGGCTGGGAAGATCTGAATCAATTGAATGGGTTTGGATACTGGAGAAAACAAACCTAGCAAATCCTCAATTCGAAACCTCTTATCTCCATATTAAAAAAAGGAAAAAAAAAGAGCCCAACTTGATCATACTAAAAAATATATAATAAGAATATCCCGTGGTACGCCCCGTTTTGAAGAATCCTGAAAACGGTTAACATATGAGGTTTCCACCCGACGGCGCCAATTTGTTCTGCGATGCTGTTATTTTCTTTACATTTCTTTACATTTCTAAATTGTTTCTAGCTTTTCACCATTCATTGAATATAGATTTAACCAGAGGTATCGGTACAGTAGGCTGAGATCTCTGATCTGGCTAATTATATGCAAGGCTATCTAGGTAGTTATTTTTGTACGCACTCATACTATAGAGCAAATTTCTTTTTAACAATATGTGAGTGGTTTATCGTTATGAGCTGCAATCTAACTCCCATGCGGTTGTAATTGTGTTTCTCGGATCAATGACATGTACTCTTATGTCAAAGCTGTGTGTAACACTATACTTGATTCCTATCCAACCTTATTGTTTGCCTTCACATTAAAGAGTCAGGATGGGCCAAGCTGCCGGCAGGTGTTGTTTCTGATTCATCGCAATTATGACCGTGAACGTTTTATATGACGATATGCCGTTTCTGAGGCCCGCGTTCTGTCCTTGGTTTGGAGCGTGAATGGAAAAAACTCTGTCCTAATGAGCTTCGGTCCACATAAAGATATTAAGCTGCCCGATAGATTACCGTCGAAAAAACATTGTGTGTGAATCATGACTTGTGTTGTTTAGCTTTCGCGGTTTGCAGTTCCAGTATCAATGTGATTCTCCTCTGTTCATTAGCCTGACTGAGGAGCTTGTGCATGGAGCTCTGGCATTGTGGCGTTGAGTATCGATGACTAACGAGCCTGGCGATTCGATCCGCTCCTCCTCTGCTGGAGTATAGGAGGAGACGATCATGTTGCAACCAGCGTCCTCATTAAGGACCTGGAGCTGCGCACGCACACACACACACACACACACACACACACACACACACACTCTCGCCACACGTGGACATGCACATGTACCATCTCTCTCTTACACACACACACACACACACACGCTCACTTACATGCAAACCTATACAAGCATATCATTGCTCTGTCCTTTGTATACACATTACACACATAATGCACTCCTCCACTACCATCCAATACTGCTGTGGCTGCCACAGGAGAGTCTGCAGCAGTGTGTACATGTTGTGTTTTGAAGGTGTTGATTAGATGTGGAAACACCATTATCCCATTCTGACCTGAGATCAGATTCATACGAGGTTTTCCACTGGACACACACTGGTCTGATGAACCCATTCTGACCTGAGATCAGATTCTAAAAATGTCAGTCGTTCTTCGATTTCTTTCAAAAATAGCAGACCTACAAGCTCGTATCGCGCCACTCGGTGGCGCGATATGAGCTTGTAGATCTGCTATTTTTCAATAGCTAAAGCATGACATGATGCCGACACCAAAATGGGTGCCCGTTCAGAATGGGTTATGCACTGAAGAAGAGACTCAGGGTGGAGTCACTCAGAGTCAGTCAGGTATGTTAAAACACAACACTGTATACAATAGTAATGCTATACTTGTGTGCATTTGGTTTTTTTCCGTTGCTTGGGTTTGCGAAAATGTGTGCACATACATTTTCTTTTCTCGGGGCAGTTTTGTAGATCAGCGTCCCAAAGCAAAACTGGAACGGTTATTGTCTTTTAGTTGTTTATTAGGTGCGACCGTACGACAACTAACGTGTTGTTATGATGCCATGTGAGTGTTTCTTCCTCAGAGTGGGCCAGTACGATGACAGAGACCCATTACATTGTGCTGGATGTTTGACACAGCCGCCTTCAACTCTTATGACGCCAAAAGCTTTTTTACACCCGCACAGGAAATACAGCACCAACACGTCATCTTTTCAATAACACCTCACATGATGTTTAAAATAAATGCTAAATTCCCATGCACTATGACTATGGTGATCTTGGGTCAGACCAAACGTTTTTCTCTTAACGCTGCGATTGGCAAAGGATGGACGATATTTTCAGGCTAGACAAGTTTCTGCTGCACTAAAATTCTGGGTCATTTAGAACATTACCACTCCCCCCAGAGGAGGTGATATTATGCTAAACATGGTATGGTACAAGTGTGGTCGTATTTCTTGTGTATGCTGACAATGATCCCTAGTCTACTCTTTCCAACGGTGTGTACTCGAACCCCCCCGACTCCCTGAGCATAACTTGAGCAACTGAGCATAACTTGAGCAACTGAGCATAACTTGAGCAACTGAGCATAACTTGAGCAACTGCTGAGCAACATCTGACATGTATACTGTGTACGCTGACTCTGTGGCCACCTGTCCCACCCGATTAGATTGTGAGTCCCCAGACCCAATGACTGTGTATGAGAGAGAGGGAGGCAGACCGTAGAGAGAATGTATACAACTGATCATCACATGCTGCGCTTTCATGGCTATGGGCACTTGGGCAGAAATGTAACCACGTACAACGCTATTATTATTATGGAATGCCTGCTGGCAGAGATTTGTGTTCTACTGATCATGCCTTTCTAATCTTATCTCCATCGTGTCCTCTGTCGCCTCGTTACAACAATTTCCAACAAAATGTGTTCTCCCTCGTACTGTGACTAGATTATAAGGCATGCATGTACACTTCCCCACACGGATCTATGAAGGTCAAGAATGCATCGTACTGGCACATACACACTGACACACAAACTGACACACATGCTTACAAGTAGTCAAGTACACACTGACACACATGATACACGGACAACAATACACACCGACACAAATGATACAAGGACAACAGAGTAGTACATATTCACACATGATACAAGGAGAACAGTACAGATTTATATACATGATGCAAGGAAAACGGTACACATTAATTCATACACACAACAGTACAACAGTAGACATGATACACGGACAACAGGGTCTGTGTGTTTGATGTGCTCATTGTGCTGAAAGCAGCCCCTGTTGTCTGCCAAAGCAGGCCAGTTGTGGATGACAGCCCTCATAATGGTATTAAGTATCTGCCAGGACCTCTTGACTGTCTGTCTGTTTGTTTTGTCATTTGTCACTTTCATGTCTCTCTGTTTGTCTGTCTGTGTGTGTGCCCTCCAAGTTTATAACTCCCTTCCTCCTTCTCTTCCTGACTTTTATGTATCTGTTTGTTTGCCAGACTCTCTCGCTCTCTTGCCACTCTACTATCTCCTGTCACAACATGTCCTCTATAGTCATAACTGTCTTTAGAATAGCAGAGCCCACATTGAATCGAAATGTTCAATAATATTATCAGACATTGTAAAAGAGCTTAATCCCTTACAGTAGCTTGTAACTGTGGGAAGTTTTGCCGATGGGCATAAACTTCAACCTGGCTAGTGTTAGTTCTCCCGCTTGTTTGTCTGTACTTCCTGGCCTTTCATTTAGCTTAAAATGCTCTATTTTGCGACCATTCAACTGTGAGGTTTCACCGCATCATACTCCTTGGTCCTTTTGTGTTTTATCCGACTATCATTCTGGCTGACGTGGAATGGTGCCAACTGCCAAGTCTGATCCAGGCTTCTGTGTGTGAAGTTGTTTATATGACAGGCTGAGTCCGGTATATTGGCAAAGTATAATTCCTTCAGTGTTTGTACATAAGAAGGGGATTTGACTCAGGGATTTGACTTAATTCTTAAGTTGTATTAAGTCTATACGACTTCTCTGAAATAAGAGCTTGTGGATGGTTCTCTTGTTCTCCTCCCCCTTGGTTGGGGACCAGGAGAAGGCACATCAGGGGAAACTCTTGGCAGGCAGACAACCAGCTGTAATCTGAGACGCTCCTCTGACGTGTGGCTCCAATTTGCTTCCCTGATTTCTCCCCAGGACTGACCCAAAACACAGTCGGCTCGGCACTAATTTGATGCCTTCCTGTTTTCCATTGGCTCACTGTTGGTTTTAATATTTTTTTGCGTAAATAAGTACCAACTTTATGAAGTATTGAAGGGTTTTGAAAGTCTAATAGGGAAGTTTAGTTCTTGGTTTTTGGAAAGACTTGATAGTCAGTAATTTGGGAAGTTTACTTTGCCAATGATACTTGACACGTGTCAGGAGGTTTGTGGGTTGACTTGGTCAAACATGTGTTTTTTCTTTTAGCAGGGAAACAGGCTAGAGACTCTGTATTATTGTGACTTATTGATGCTTTTGGCCCCACAGGTCAGTGGTCACCTGTCACCATGCAGAGTGCTCAAATAGCCATGGGCCAAATGGACCAAATAGTTGCCAAATCATTCTTAGTTGAGCATGTTTAAACCTGCATTGAATACCAAATGGTTCTACAGCAATAGAAGCTATTCAAAGCGACATCAGAGGTGGTGACAAACTAAACTTAAACTGCTCCAAAGAGAAACATATTGGATAGTTACTCTAAAAACGTTTCCTGGCCTTAATGATGAAGTTGATTTCCTGCCTTTCCTCTGATGGTCCTGCATTTAGTTATATATTTATATTTTGAGATGTGGGTTACTATCTAAATGTAAATATTTACTTTATATTTTTCCCTCTGTTATTCCTATTTATTGTCTTTTTCTTTTCACTTGGTGCTGGTCACTTTGGGTGTTTTGTTATTTTTTGATCTATTGAACATCTTTTGATGTATAATCAACATGATATATATATATAACACAATAATGTAACTAAAATATGACAATGAAACAATATCGATGCAATGCTATGATTGAGTCACACCCACCACCTGGCTGTATTTAAGGGTGACTAATCAGCCAAGCTGACAGATAGACCCTGACGAAGACCTTTTGGTCGAAACGCGTTGGTCCTGTTATTTATTTGCCTTGCTCATCTTTAAAATAAATTATTTAATTTTTCACCAAAGACGGAGTGCCTTGGATCTTTTCTTTTCAAGTCTGCAATTCACATTTTTGACAAGCAGTACTACTTGGAGGAAGGATACCTTTTGTCTATATGGTTTTACCTGTATCACCAAAGAGCACTAACGGATCCCTGCAGCGCTTCCATTCCTCCATTTCCAAATGGTTGGGGTTTGCCACAAAGACAAATGATGAATGCCAGGAGGTTTAGACTTGTTGAAAGCAAATTGAGTAATACTCTTATGTGGTTGACAACCTTTCTGACACTATCTAAACTACGCTCATACAGGTTAACCCCACCCACCTGGGGTTTCCAATGTAGTAAAACGGACACTGGGAATTACCAAACATAACGAAGTATTTGCCTCAGGTCTGGATTTGTGCTAGCCCCAGGGTAATGCACTTTGTCTCTGAGTGAAAGTCAGTCTGTGTTCAGCTCAGTGCCCATACCTTCACAGCACGCTTAATGAAATTAAAATGTGTAAAAATGGCCTTCATTTGTGAACATTAAACTGATTAGATTCCCGTTTGGCTTGTTTGCTTAGATGTGTCGCTGTTAGTGAGCGGCTGTGCCAAACGTAAGCTGAATATTACGCAAACAATCTTTTCAAACTCTTACTTTGGGCAACAGGGGGCATACTGGGCAACATTGATACTTGTTTCATGGACAGATTGGGCTTATGAATCAGCATCTGCAGCTGTTCAAGAGGAGACAAATGGCCCTATGATTGTGTGTTGGGGATAAGAGTCTGGTGAGGCTGGTGTTATAATACTGTAGGTGCATTTAGGGAGAAAAATATGAAAAAAATGTGAAAGATGGGGTGAGGTCAGACGTCTATAGAATATTAATATGACATGAGGGTGTTTCTGTATAGGGTTAAAACAACCATGCTGCAAATAGACTCTTGAGATATTGGCCCCAGTAGTTAACCCTGGTGTGTTAAGTGTTTTAGCGGGGCTTCCTGTGTGTGTGGTTTCACTGTGTGAGCTGTGGACAACGAGCTTTAACCCATTCTGCACCCATTTTGGTGTCAGCATCATGTTATGCTTTAGCTATTGAAAAATAGCAGATCTACAAGCTCATATCGCGCCACCGAGTGGCGCGATACGAGCTTGTAGGTCTGCTATTTTTTGAAAAATCGAAGAACGACTGACTTTTTTAGAATCTGATCTCAGGTCAGAATGGGTTAATCAGACCAGTGTGTGTCCAGTGGAAACCTCGTATGAATCTGATCTCAGGTCAGAATGGGTTAAGAAGTAGTTAGTAGTGATGTGCAGGCCGGCCCGTCCACCCGCAGGTCCCGCGGGACGGACGGGTCAAGGTTTTCAGTGCAATTATCGCGCAGTGGGCGGGGCTCAGAATTAGCTCAGACTTTTATTGAAAGGATATAGGCCCTTGAGATGCAGCATCTCATTTTAGAGGGGGTCCCATACACGGGGGAAATACATTACGGTACAGTACAGTGCAGTTACACAAATTGACAGTGCACGATAGACAATACAGACATGTACAGATACAGTTAGCTTGCACACACACACACACACGCGCACAGTTTTCACTTGGGGGAACCCTGCCAAGCGCTGTTTCAGCTTCTCACAGAGCTACGATACTGCTGACATAGACCTCTGTGTTGCATGCATGCACGTGCACACACACGCACACACACACACACACACACACACACACACACACACACACAGTTACCTTTTCACTTTGTATTTCTCACACTCACTGGGTGAAGTCCCCCCCCCCCCCACCTTTCTCTCTCTCTCTCTCTCTCTCTCTCTCTCTCTGGGCATGAAAGCAGCTCTGCACTTCTCTTTCTCACACTCTCTCTCTCTCGCTCTCCATTTCCGCCACACTGTCATTGATTCACACTCTTCATCTTATCGATCTAGCTTCACTCAGTTAACCCATTCTGAACGGGCACCCAATTTGGTGTCAGCATCATGTCATGCTTTAGCTATTTAAAAATAGCAGATCTACAAGCTCATATCGCGCCACCGAGTGGCGCGATACGAGCTTGTAGGTCTGCTATTTTTGAAAAATCGAAGAGCGACTGACATTTTTAGAATCTGATCTCAGGTCAGAATGGGTTCATCAGATCAGTGTGTGTCCGGCGGAAACCTCGTATGAATCTGATCTCGGGTCAGAATGGGTTAACACAGCGTGTGTGTGAAGGTCAGGGCAGCGTTTGGTCGGGCCTCTCTCTCAGACAATGTGATTTAACTCCTCTCCCACCATACGGCTGGCTGTAAGACGATTAGTGGCGTGGCCCCGACTGGAAGCTGATTGAATTGGATTCATTGATTGAGGGACGGTGGGACACGCCGTTTGATCACGTCTGCCCGTGCCTGTCCTGGTGGTGGGTTATAGGCGGCAGGCCTACTGGGGTATTGCCGTTTCAATACCTTGGTAGCACTAGCTGCATAGCATAACCCCTTTATCACATAAGATACTTTCTAGGCCCTTTATGAGCCGTTGCCTAATGTAAACATGAACAACGTGTATTAACATACATTTATTTGTAAATGTATTTATTTATTTGTATATGTTTGCCCTTCACAGCATATGTTGACTGAACAGTGAACACACACGGCTGATTAGAGAAGCGAGGTGCAGTGGGCCTCGAGTCTTTGATGACTCAGCTTTCTATTTAACCCATTCTGATCTGAGATCAGATTCATACGAAGGTTTCCACTGGACACACACTGGTCTGATTAACCCATTCTGACCTGAGATCAGATTCTAGAAATGTCAGTCGTTCTTCGATTTAAAAAAAATAGCAGACCTACAAGCTCGTATCGCGCCACTCGGTGGCGCGCTATGAGCTTGTAGATCTGCTATTTTTAAATAGCTAAAGCACGACATGATGCTGACACCAAAATGGGTGCCCGGTCAAGAAGGTCGTAAATCAATCGGTTTGGCTGAACAGTACTGTAAATTCAGAAACTAGGTTAACGGTGATGTTATCATTCTACAGTAGATCAGCGCTTCTCAAACACTGTTGTCTCAGGTCATGACCTCTGACCTCACCTGACATGCATGTTCGGAAATATTCAACATGTGTAAAGGATGTTTGACGGGGGGGACGCGATCAGTCATTCTGTTTCACTTTTACAGGAGAGAGTCGAAAGACGACATGTGCATGTAGAATTTTTATGTAGGTTGATCTGTTATTTTTACCAGCTGCTTTAGCTGCTGGTTAAACAACGATCATGAAATGTAGACGACCAATGCACGACCTAGTCATACTGACGAGTAGTTCTGATTTATCTGCCTCGTCTCCATCTTAAACACGGCTGCCTCGTCTCTGGGCAATGGGACAGCCGGCAACAACCATGGTCACAAACACGCTCCGAGACTACTTTCTATCATCCAACCAACAATCCATCGTCTACACGCCAAAATCATTTTGCATGGCCGCATCAGACCTCACCCGATGTTATAAACAATACAATCCATGTAGAAATAATAATCTGGACGCCGCCATGTTGCCTCAGAATTCTTTAGGGTCACTATTTACAGCATAACAGACTGAGTTCTCTCTCTCTCTCCCCCCCTCTTCCTGACCTCACCTCACCTCGCCCACACCTCATCTCTTCCTTCCTAACCCTCCTCTCTCTCCTTCCTCTGTTGTTCATTCCAGCCTCAGGTTGCAGTATGAACAGGATGAAAGAACAGATAGGCTATAAGGCCTAAGGTTTAGATAGTCTGTTGATATGAGTTGGTTTTCTTAAGCATGTTTATTAACTTGACCAGAAACGGGCATGTCTTTTAGAATCTTGGTCTAGTTTTACTGTCCATCTCGGTATGGGAGGAGACAGCATTGATAAAGAGGGTGGATTTGCTGATCCATTTTAGATGTGCCTGTGACCAGTGTGACGTGTGCATCCTTTCAGCAGTATAGCCCTGTGGCAAACGATGCCTGTTTTGACTTGTGCTACAACAACAAGTGACTTTAAAAGTCTGCTGATTCCTTTAAAAGTCTGCTGATTATAGCGTCTCTGGGTTCTGTTATTAGCTCTTGTAGGCAGGCTAGTTCACACACTATTTTTAGAGTGTTGGGGCTCAATGCGCTGTTTAGAAATAGCCCGGTTTGATCTGATGCGAGGATTTTCCCACAATGGGGACGTTGTTTAGCAGGAGCCACTGCTCCATTGATGCTCTACGTTTAGCCAATGGTTCTCTCCAGTCCATTTTTAGTTTTCCACTTTTCCTAGAGCTGTTTTGTTTTTCTTCTATTCCTTGTATTTATTCTTTATCTGATGAAGGCGTCTGGAGTTGAGTGAGTGACAGGATGGGGAGGGGAGAGAGACACTGAAAAACAGATGAGATGACACAGAGCAGGGGCCTCGAGCACTGACGAGGACGGATGAGAAGGAGAAGTAGAATGCTGCTGCTGTGAACTTATATAGGATAATTAACCACATGTACCATAGTAGTAAAACCTTGAACCATGAATTGCATAAATAGGCAAACATTCAACAAATTTGTTATATCTACAAGCTCCAAATGCATTGCAACATGTTATGAGCTGATAGATATCTAGCGAAGTGTTAAAAGGTGTAGAGGGGAAATGAGGAGTGGGCCAAGTACAGACCTGTGGAGGACCACCCCGCTCAATTGAGTATATACATAGGGTTTAAGACTTTAAGTTGATAATTACTCTTTCTTAGAACTATGTGGCATTTGGAATGTTTCATAAACAGAAGAGAAAAGAGTGAATGAGAGACTGGGGTACGCTAGTCAGGCCACACTAAAAAGGAAAAGGCAAAGAAGGAACAAGAAAATAAACTATTGGAGAAGGGGAGTATATTTGAGAGAGAGGTTGGGTTGGGTCAGTGAGTGTCAAAGAACTTTGGCTGCCTCCGCTGTCCTACTGGGGCTGTGTTTGTACGACCGGCCGTCACCTCGCTCTCCTCTCCTGTACAGGTTGAATATAAATAAGTGCAGAGCGGAGCTTTTTCCCCGACCGTGCAGCTGCACAGCCCAGCAGGACCTGGATGCTTATAAATCAGAAGCAGGGTAAATGGCAAGAAGGACGGTTGGCAGGAGAACAGGGCCTTGAATTCCCCTTGGCACTTACGTTAGGTGGAATGTTTGGCCACTCAGGACAAAGCTGTCCGTCTGTAGATGCACGCGCGCGTTTATCCAATATTCATGAATAATTGATCTTTCCACCCCCACTAAATTGTCACGCATGCACACGTCGTCCATGGTGTCGCGGTACAGGAGTGAATGGGCCATGAAACCTGCGTTCATGCTAAACCAAGACGTGCGCATGGCGACTCTGTGGTGTCGGTGTACAGGAGTGAATGGCTCTTTTGTTCCTCACGTCACAACCTTGCTTTGACCCCACCGTGTGTGTGTGGGACACGTGTGCCGCTGTGTAACCTGCCCTGCTCACACTGGTAAGACTGAACTGCGTGTGTGTTTTCAAGGTGGATTTATAACCATCGATAAGCAGCGCACACAGTCAACCTTATTGTCTCCGTTGAAGTGGGAGCATTTGGGCTTTGCTCACCTGCGGTCATTTGTATCGCTTTGACTCGAGCAACCGTACCATAATTTGTCAAGGATGGTGAGGTGAGGTGAAGTTCAAAGTAAACCACATGCACACAGATTTGTCTTTCACAGCAGAGTAATGTAGAGGTGCAGATTCCAAGCTGAGACCACTTAAATACAATGGGTCTGGGAGAGGAGGTCTTGGCCAGTTGGCCACATAACCATCAACGGTTACTTAAGGGCATGAGGACTTGTTATTTAGTAGTATAAAGGATTGGCCAGCTCAAGTCACGAGACCAGGATCATAAAAAAGGAAAGGCTTATTTCAATGAATAGCTGCATTATCATCGTTTACCAAGCATTGAAGAGCTTTTGTTAGTTTGACTGCATTCAAATTGGCAATTTAAACTTATTTTGTGGGTGCATATATTCTTTTTTATCATTATGGCATCATGCAATTTCATGCAATTTCCCAACCTGGGAACCCCCTAACCCAGACCGTCTGCCAGTACTTTCTGCAAACACTGGTGAAGTACTGCATGTCCGTTCCAACTTCCAGCACGCCGAAGCAGCTAGAAGGTTTACACTTCATCTAACATAACTTCCTCTCAGACCTCCACACAGAAGCGCACACTTCTCACATTGAAATAGTGAGCAGCAGTTCTCCAAATGCCAGCTCGATGTGTGCGTTCAGCCCAGATGACAGCTCTGTTCAGATTTGTTCCATCACTGAGAACTTGTGCCAACTTTAGCCTCACTGGATTAAAATGGTAACAAATCACTTCACCTTACTCTGTGCCTCACTCATATATATAACCGACGCATACAGAGCAGGACACAAGGTATTTTATTTGTGTATTAACTGTTAAAACTTGAAGATCCCTGTTACTTGCAGCAGAATATAAAGCTTACATGTTTTTAAAGGAAAACCAAATGTTTTTAAAGGAAAACCCAAAAATATCACATACTATACGTTTAGTTCTTTCCCAAACTTTGCCCTGTTGAGAACAACGGACCAAGAAGCAAAAGTAGAGCTGCAGTGAAATACATTTATTTTCAGCAATAAAATAGCACAGTGGGGGGTGTAAAAATGCCATCAACCTGCATAATGGAGCTATACACAGACAAGAAAACATGTCTTTGATCCAGCAGGGCCTTCGCATGGCTGCAGAGAGTGCTGCGTAGGGTTGGGTAGGCAGACGAGGTCTCCCTGGACCTCATCTATTGCCGCAGTTAAGTGAATAAGAAGTGTGTGTGTGTGTGTGTGTGTGTGTGTGTGTGTGTGTGTGTGAGCCATGGTTTTGTGTGTGTGTGTGTGTGTGTGTGTGTGTGTGTGTGTGTGTGTGTGTGTGTGAGCCATGGTTTTGCTCTCGGTTTATGCAATGGAGGTGAAAAGAGAGAAGGAAAGAAGCGAGCGAAAGTGCCATGTAGGGGTAAATCAGTCACAGGGATATATTAGGACGTGTGTTTGCGTGAGGGAGGGAGAGAACAAGAGACGGGTGACTAGATAACACTGAAAAGGGTATCTTTGCAAGACAAAGAAGAGATCCCGCACACTTGCCACATTTCTTTTGCTCTTTATTAGGTCGACGTTTCAGTCGCTTAGACCTTCATTTAAGGACAGACTAGATAAGACTGAAATTAGTTTTATCCAGAAGAATTGGGAGAAATGAGATGGCATGCACAAACAAATGACTCTCTAGTGTCTCTGTATAACTTTGCCTGGAAGCAACTACAAAGCTCTCTCTCTCTCCCTCTGCTCAGCAGGGCATGCTGCCTGCCCTCATTGACTGCAGCTCAGTGACCCTGAACCAACGTATCTTTTGGTCTGGGCCCAAAAGTCCTCTGTATTCCCCATGACAAATAAGGTCATGGACCCTCAGGAAGAGGCCCTGTGTAAACCAGGACTGGGTGGAAGCCTGAAAACAACCCTGAGTGTTCATTTAACTCGGGAGTGTACAATTTGAGGATTTGTGTTCTCAAAAAATCCCTCTTATGTTTGGTGTTGTCGCCTCAACTGCAGTCATGTCGTAAACCTAACACTAATGCTCGGGAACATGTCTGTCACCCAGGCAGACATTTTTTTTTAGCTTTGAATTCTAGAATGACACAAGTGAAACAAAAGCTCTCATTGCGGTTGTTTCAACATCGCTTGCATGTCTCGTCTCTCCTGTTGCCAGCTGTGTTTTCAGGGTCACGGATCAGGACCCCCGGTTCAGATTTCACGACGAGCATAAGAATACCCACAAATGCTATTAAAGTGTATGCTATACAAACAGTACTTTTTGGTGACACAGGAGATGCGTTATTTTTGGTTGTCCATTTCATTTACTCCAGCATGCGGTTACAGCTGTTGGGCTTCAGGTGTCTGTATATAGGCTGGGAAATGTCTGAGATTGATCGGGCACTCAGCCAAAATGCGTCAAATGTATTAGCTCAAATTGTACTCGATGAGTCAGCCCTGTAATTGCCAGGTCTGTCTGTGGAGCGTGCATTGCACACACACACACAAACGCAAGCACGCATACAAAGGGGAGATCTACTGACACAGATTTATTATACAGACAGTTTCTGTCAGCTGTTATTCATCACCTGTTGGAAGGGGCAGGAATCTCACGGCGGCCATGACCGCCGTTTTGCCCCTCACTTTGGCCGTGTGCCCCTCGGAAGATAACATGCCCTGGCCTGCAGCCACTGTGGCCACCACCATGCTCTCTTCTTCACTGTCCCAGTGCATTTGGTAGTTTTCCTCCAAAAACTGACAACACCAAAGGACAAAATCCTTGGTCTGCCTGTTGGTAATGTACAGTACCTAATACCTGTTGACATACTGTACATGGTTGAACAAGCCTCTAGAGACTTTAACCCATTCTGACCGGGCACCCATTTTGGTGTCAGCATCATGTTATGCTTTAGCTATTTAAAAATAGCAGATCTACAAGCTCATATCGCGCCACCGAGTGGCGCGATACGAGCTTGTAGGTCTGCTATTTTTTGAAAAATCGAAGAGCGACTGACATTTTTTAGAATCTGATCTCGGGTCAGAATGGGTTCATCAGACCAGTGTGTGTCCGGCGGAAACCTCGTATGAATCTGATCTCAGGTCAGAATGGGTTAATCTGTAACCTGCAGTGGACCTTGCACTTTATCTTTTTTTCTGGGCTCAATTACTCACAGGTGTGAAATGTAGGGCAACAGATAAGGGACAACATCAGTTATTTACATGACTGACTATATCTAGACCAGTGGTTCTCAAAGTGCGGCCCAGGGATCCTTGAACGGGTTCCAAATGGACCTGTACCTCCTGAAAGTGGACCAAATCGAACCCGACAGTGGACCAAATGGACCCTTACATGCTATGGGTTATTGACATTCTCTATTGATTGCATGGAAATGACTTAACCCATTCTGACCTGAGATCAGATTCATACGAGGTTTCCGCCGGACACACACTGGTCTGATGAACCCATTCTGACCTGAGATCAGATTCTAAAAAATGTCAGTCGTTCTTCGATTTTTCAAAAAATAGCAGACCTACAAGCTCGTATCGCGCCACTCGGTGGCGCGATATGAGCTTGTAGATCTGCTATTTTTCAATAGATAAAGCATAACATGATGCTGACACCAAAATGGGTGCCCGTTCAGAATGGGTTAAAATGAGAAAGGGTCTCCGAAAGGGTCTCAGAAAAGATTGCAGAATCATGACATGACGAGTGAAGGAAGTTGCTAGTTGTACATACTGTATTCACTGTACTTTGTATAATGCTTGGGACGCCTCTACTGTAACTGTGACATTAAATGTAAATTGCTTTATTTATAAGAAGCTTGGGTGAGTTTACCAGGGTCCCTGGGTGGACTTATTCCAGTCCTCCTGACATCACGTTATTTACTATAGCTATTGGGGCAGATTCAGCTGTTTGAACATTGACTTAGATAACATATTTAGAGTATGTGAATGCCTAAGCATAGATAGTTGGATACTGTAATTTGAATGGCGGCCTGTCTTGTTATTTACCTTTTCCCCTTTTTGTTTTATACTTCCTACTGGGTCACTGTACTTCCTGTTTGTCCTACTGTAAACTACCGGTAATGTTAATGTATTGCCTTCTGGACTCTTGCACTATTGCACAGGTAATGGGAGCTATATATGATGCCATGCGTTGCACAGTAACCTAGACGGGGAATTATAGCCCATAATCCTGGCTGTGTTGGTCTCACACTAGTTGTTGGAGCCTGAAAGAGACTAATGCTTTTCTGGGCGCAACAAACCGACGCCGACTTCCTATTGGTACACCAACCTATGAGCCCGCCTCTCCTCCCCAAGCTCCCGTCCTCCTCCCATCCTATAGTAGAACGCAGCGGAGAACACCGACGTCACCAGATTTGGGGCGATGCCCCGCTACACTCTTATTGGTTTATCGAAAATTCACGGTTCACTCCCGCTCCTATGCCACTTTTCCTGGGCACAGTTACACGTATGCTTCATAGCAGAAGTGCCAGTGTCCCGTTCACATCAATCTCATGGGAGCTAGTGGGTGGATCGTCTGGTTGTGGGCATTTGTGTGCAGTTCAACATTGGTGAACTTTGACCAGTTCGAAAATCAAAAAGCTCACTGTATTGACTGATTTGGTCATTAAAATAAACATGCTCCGAGAATGCACACGGCCATCTGACCGCTTGTGTGACGCAGGTGTGTGACTGGCTGCACTCGTACAGCAGGGCAGCGAGGTATTCCCCCTACATGGGAGGTATTCCCCCTGCCTGTTGCTCTGTTGTCTAGTGTCCATAACATTGCCGGAGCCAGGGAGGGTATCCCCTCGTGCGAGTTGTTTTTTTTGGCCCGTTTCCAGATCGGCCAAGCTGATGGCTGCAGCGCGAGCGCGCCTCCTTGATGTGCTCTTGTGATCTGACTCCAGGTCTTGCATGTCCCTGATCACTGCGGTGGATTATGGTCTGCCGAACTAGCACCATGGGAGCTATGACTAGTAGGACCCCGGGAGAGTGTGTGTGTGTGTGTGTGTGGACAGAGTCTCTATTCAGGGCAGTTCAGAGGTTCTTATTTACTGTGTGTCTGTGTGTATGTCGTTTGTAGGCCACAAATAGCTTGGCATAACTGTATCAGTAATAAGAGTTATGTTGCTATGTCACATCATGTGTGCACATGATCTGAGTGACGCATGCAGTGTCTCTCTGTATCTTTGTAATGTACACTATTTCATGTCTGTATACAGCATGCAGAATGTGATGTCATTCTTGTGTGTGTGTGTGTGTGTGTGTGTGTGGTGTTTTCCAGTAGTGCCACCCTATAACCTTGTTTACTACAGCATTACTAATACATCTCTGTAAGGTGTGGCACTGTGATATTTACTCTGAGCTATTTTTACTAGCCCAACATGGGCCTGCGGAATGCTACATGCGTGTACGCACGCACGCACGCACGCACGCACGCACGCACGCGCGCACGCACGCACACACACACACACACACACACACACACACACACACACACACACACACACACACACACACACACACTTCTTGTCCATCAACAGATGTACGGCTACAACTATTTTAGGGATTATTCTATTGATTAGTTATATATGAATGGCTGTGGAAAAATCTAAAAAGCATGGGTGTGTGAGTGCATGCATGTCATGCACCCATGCATTTGTGGAGATAAACCCATTGGTTCCCAAACTTTTTAGCTCGGACCCAAGCTAGTGAGAATAGCTCATCTACAATCTCACAACGCATCGCTTTGTGCTGCCTTGTGAGCTGGTAGATTGACTTTCTTTTTCTTCTTTTTTTTCTTCATGAAATTACTGGAAAGAAATCATTGAATTAGTTTTTAATGCATGAACAAAAAAAATGTTTTTTGGAAAATGTTTTGAAATAATAATTTAAGGGGCCCATAAATACATGTCCATGACGCACAAATAGGTCCCGAGCCAGTGTTTGGGAACCAGTGGATTAACCTCCACTGCCATGTTGTGACTCATTCCCTGTCAGATGTGGCATGTGCACATACTGTACAGAGGTGCACATACACTCTCTCTCATAATAACAACACTTTCTCCACTTAATCGAGCTGTTCAACTGTCATGTTAGCCCATTTCTGTGTGGGGTCTTTGCATGTCTTCCCAAATGCCAAATGAAATGTCAAACCATTTGAGGAGGATCATCTCTCTTTCGTAATCGCTGTGGTCTTTGTAATGTTTTGCCTGAGGAGCTTAAAGCTCCAAACACATTTGAACATGCATGACGGGTGGTGATTTTACATGTTGTTTTAGGTTTCATTCATCTGCCAACCTGAATGTTGATGTCTGTCTATCCTTCATCTACCTACGTCCATCAGCTTTGCAAGATTGAGGATACACAAATGTATCATCTATCTAATAATGCTATTTGTTTCCCTTCCTTCCTCCCATCCCACATTCCATCCTCCAATTCCATTCCTCTGTTCCCTCTCTCTATCAAGGTTATTACACTTCTGATTATTTCATTCATTTCATTCATTTCATTCATTTCATTCATTTCATTCATTTCATTCATTTCATTCATTTCATTCATTTCATTCATTTCATTTCATTTTTCAATTTCAGTTCAGCTTTAGTCAGTTTGTAAAGCAGCAGGTTTGCTAGTTATGTTTTTGTAATATGGGGTAGACGGGGTTAAGATTAAAAAAAACAAATCTCAGATATTTGTTTTCAAAAGTAGTGAAAATGGCCTTGACAAATGCTTATATTGGTGTGACAAAGACTACAACTATTCTTTGTAGTCTTTTTCTTTTCTTTGACGTTTGTTACTATTAGTACATTATTCCTTGTGTTGACTAAGTGTAATGAGTAACCCTGGTGTCCCCCTCTGTCCCCGTGTCCTGCAGGATGCTGGCTACTGGCTGCAGGTCCACCGCTTGGAGCACAGTGACGGGGGCATCCTGGACCTGGACGATGTCCTCTGTGACGTGGCCGACGACAAGGACAGAGTGAGTGGGACACAGTGGAGGAGGAGGAAGGGTGGGGGCCTAAGCAAAGGTTTAGTAATGGTGACCAGTATGCAGAGTGCTCAGGAGGCATGCACACGAACGAACACACACACACACACACACACACACACACACACACACACACACACACACACACACACACACACACATTATGGTTTGGAGAACTTTTGTTTTATTCAAAAGATTTCAGCTCTCTCCTAGAACCCCACCACCAAACATACAGGCACATTGTCTTACTTAAAAGTCTTCACGTACACGTTGGATTTAATTTTGTTTCTATAATGAACAGAGAACCACTCATTGGGATGGGATCTTCTATAGAATTTTGATTCCAAGTATTGTGAATATTGTAAACTCTTTTGAAAATGAGTGACTGCTTTACAAATAATGTAGTGATTTAGTCAACAGAAACAGTCTACTTTCAGGAGGGTAATAATGTTGACCCATGTATTTGGGAGTCATAAGAGACGATCCAAAAAATATGATCTACTTGAGTTTACAAAATTCAGCTTCACCTCCATAAAACGATGAAAGCCAAAATCCAGGATAGAGGGGCTGTGTGAATGTGGTGTGGACTCTGTGGAGGAGAGTCATGGTGTCTGGGTGTTCGACGCTGTAGAAGGACAGAGTACCTGCGCTGGGATCCAGGTACACGCCTATTCTGGAGATCACGCGGCCTGGGACATGAGAACCGGTATTTTGGTGGCTATAAATATAACCTCCCGCGTACATACCAGAATAACATTGTAAAGACCAACTTTTGTCGTTGGATCCGAATCCACATTCGTCGGCGGATCCCGTTCTGCTGATGTCTTTACATGCGACTGCTATGTGAGCATTTATGCTCCACTCCACCTCCCAGTAACTGCGTTCAGTCAGACCCTCTGTGCTCAGAACCTGATACATGTCACTGAATCTCTCTGGGTGATGAGGATGTGATTGCGTTTCACTCTCCCTTGTTGCTTTTCTGTCCCCTTCGGACAGAGACAGGTATTGATGTGCCGTGTTTGGATCCAGTGTGATCGGACGGAAATATTTTAAGAAGTCCGCGCGGGTCTCTGGATTTGTTGGTTTTGACAGAAGAACGTCCACTCGACATACTGTCTCCGAAATGTTTGTGCCTTCCTCTTTAAGAATGTGTTCTAGTTTGCCTCTCGCCGTCGTCACAGCCACGGAGACATCTTCAAAGTAGCTCAGAGCGCGGACGTTTCTGCCGATTATGTCGCCTGTACATTCACTGATCTTTGGGGGTGAGGTGTAACTGTGTAGAAAATTAATGTGATCCTCCGTGCGAGAGAGCTGCTCCTGCTCGGCACGTCTCCTCCTCAGCTCAGTAACCTCCTGCTCCACAAGCTTCCTCAGTTCCTCAACCCGAGTCACTTCACGTTTCAGCTGGTCCCTGATCAGCTCCCTCACCTCCGATCGGGTTTTCTCAATGGAAGAGATCAGCTCAGTCAAGATGGTGTCACTGTCCTCCACTGCTCTGTCAGCGGAGACATAGATGGACTTCACCTCCTGGTGAAGCACCCTCAAGTCATTCTCTCTCTCCTGAAGTCTCTGCTGGATTTCTTGCTGACTCCTATCAAGCTCGTTCTGTCTCTCAGCCCTTTCTGCCGCAGCCAAGATCGTATCGTGGCCTTTGTGCTCTTCCATGGAGCACAGGAAGCAGATACACTGCTGGTCAGTACGGCAGAAAACCTTCTTCACCTCGTTGTGACAAGAACAGATGTTATCCCGAAGCTTGGAGGTGGCTTTGATCAGCTCGTGTTTCTTGAAGGCAGGACACTGATAGTGAGGCTGGAGGTGAGCGTCGCAGTACGAGACCATACACTGAAGACAGGTCTTCACGGCTTTCCTTGTTCTTCCAGTGCAGCAATCGCAGGCCACATCCCCAGGTCCAGCGTTGCAGTGAGGAGGGGGCACAGCCCTGAGTGCCGTCTCCCTCACTCTGTCTACCACATCCGCCAACATGTTGTTTTTCTTCAGAACCGGCCTCGGGTTGAACGTCTGTCTGCACTGTGGACAGCTCCATCTCCCTCTCTCAGCATCCTGATCCCAGTGTTGCTCGATGCACCTACTGCAGTAGTTGTGCCCACAGGGAACCGTCACTGGATTCTTCAGTAGATCCAGACAGATGGGACAGCTGAACTGATCCTGGTCCAGTTGAACTACTCCTTGCTGTGCCATTTTACAACTGCCTGCCTGCCTGACAAACAAACAAAATGACAAAAGGAATGAGTTTAGTTTTGCTTTCTTTTTCTCAAAGATCTGATTGTGTGTGTGTGTGGGTGTGGGTGTGGGTGTGGGTGTGCGCGTGTGTGTGTGTGTGTGTGTGTGTGTGTGTGTGTGTGTGTGTGCGCGCGGTGTGCGTGCGCGCGGGGTGTGTTTAAAGTTGACTGTGATTCATTGGTAAAAAATTGCTCCGCTCTCTCCACAGAGCCGTAATAATGAAACTGAAACTACAGGCAGCGCTCTGTGGATTAATCTACTTGGAATACTACTATGTAAACATTTTCAAGCATAATTCCTGAAATCTAATCTCCAAATGTAATTAAATGACACAATACTGTGTCCCTTTAGACTTAGGACATTAGGGCAGCTTTGAAAAGGGAGGGAATCCTGTGGAGGCTTTCCTGCTTAAAGCAGCTGTGTTGTTGCCCCTCCCCCTCTGGAATGCACTTCCCAACCAGTTTAGAGTTAAGAGCACGTTTGCTTTCTCCCTTCCATCAAAACCCCGCTCAAATAAACCCACATTTTTTAAATAGCTTTGCCCAGCTGAGGTCCATGTTTCTCAACCCATGTTCAACTTTTATTGACTTTAGTCTTGCACTTTAATACTTTTTTTCTTCATAAACAAACTATGTTGCTTTAAATTTGTTTCAAGTAAATCAACTTTGAGTACTTGATAGGTCTTCACAAAGCATATTTTCCATACAAAATAATGAACGACAATCAGACTAAAGCAAAAGAGGACAATACATACCAGCAGTGCTACGACTGGGAGAAGTTGTAAGCAGGGTGTTTGCAGAGTATCCAACACAACAGGCGGGAACTAACTGATCTGTTCCCTGTTCTCTGTGCCTTTATGCCCGTCTCAGAAGTCACATGACAGGTGTCACGTGACAAAACATTTTGCTACCCACTTCCTGTATTCCTTAAAGAGATACTAACTGCCACTGAAAACATTGCATTTTCATCTTTGAAACACGAAAAACAAAGAAAACATTACATAAACTATAGTAATGGAACACACCTTAACTCAGTAATGGGTGAGACGTTTCTCCTGATGAACATTTAAAGATATAAGTCCCTGAAATTGTATCTTTTCCATGACCATATTTCTCTCTGTCGCACACACAGATGGCATCGTTGCTGTCAGGCAGAAACCTTGTATAGATCTATGAAATCATGAACACAGCATCCAATTGCTGTGAAATGTTGCATGCATGCGCACTCACACACATTCACTTACAGCATTGCTTTTCAGTCTATTGTCGCAGTCACTGCTATAACTACAGTAAATCACTTAAAAATATATTATGAAGAAGACTATTGACATTAAAAACCAATGATGAATTAAGGAACCCCAATAAAATAATTGAAAGAACAATATTGTCTAAACATGTCTAAGCAAACATTTTCATATTGTAAGTGAGGCCATGGTCAACCTTATGCTAATGTACCTGGCCATGGCTTACACACCTGTCGCTTTGTTTCTCTCTATTCCTAGTCTACAGTTTATGACTTTACAAATTGTGTAGCCTAACAGAAATGTGGTATGAGAGATGCTATTCTTGTTTAAGGAGCCCCAATAAACCATTTGAAAATAGAATAATTAAATTCCCAATACTGTCTCCATTTTAATTTGTAATTTGTTAAATGTCTTGTTTTATGCATGCTTTTTGAGTGGTGCAACCACTCCTACAAGCAGCAATGTCCGTGTACCTGTGTGTGTATATGTACCTGTGTGTGTACAGTACCTGTTTGTTTGTATGTATGTATAAGTGAGCACGAGTATGTGACTTAATAATAGCAGTAGGGGGCGCCAGAAACAGTGAGAGGGGTAGTAGCAGCAATGTCCGTGTACCTGTGTGTGTGTACCTGTTTGTATGTATAAGTGAGCACGAGTATGTGAGAGGGGAGAAACAGTGAGAGGGGTAGTGCTGTGTCTCTAATGAGAGAGAGAGAGAGAGAGGGGGAGGGGAGAGAGGGAGGGGGGGGGGGAATTGCACCACTCAGTTCACACGTGTGTGATTTTTTTATTGAATCAGTGAAAAACAATGACAACTAATGCGTCAAAAAATAATTATTAAAAAAAAGGTTTAATTTTTCTTTTCTTTTGTGTATATATATTATTTTTAAATAGCTAAATTTAAATGGGTAACCAGCATGACATTTCACCTGTCTTGTTTTCACTTGCTGCTTCCAGACATTCTGAGAAGTTGTATAACATCATTCATTTACATGTCTAATATGTGAGTGCAGTTTGCCGGCCACTGCTACAGAGCTGACAATGAGGTTATATCTTCCCTTCCTCTCTGGAGTGCTGCCTCAGGGCGGACCAGAGGTAGAAAGCTGTCGTTCCCTGATGTCATCGCTAGGGACACATGCTTCAGTAGGCAGGAACTGGGGGTGGCAATGAAGGACCGGTGCTTCAGTAGGCAGGAACTGGGGGTGGCAATGAAGGACCGGTGCTTCAGTAGGCAGGAACTGGGGGTGGCAATGAAGGACCGGTGCTTCAGTAGGCAGGAACTGGGGGTGGCAATGAAGGACCGGTGCTTCAGTAGGCAGGAACTGGGGGTGGCAATGAAGGACCGGTGCTTCAGTAGGCAGGAACTGGGGGTGGCAATGAAGGACCGGGAAATCTGGCGTAGCATTGTGGAATCCATGATCTCGGCCGCGGTTGAAAAATGATGATGATGTGAGTGCAGTTTGGATATGGCAGGTATGTGTCATGTCATGTGTGCGAGAGGGAGAGAGAGACAGACAGACTGACAGACAAGTTTTGTTAGAAACATCTCCTAAACATTCCATTCAATCAGCACTTTCTGTTCTCACAGCTGAGACCATTAATGTCCAAGGGAGAGGGGGGGTGAAGCACAGAACAAGTTTGACCACCTTCACACCACCAAGCAGTGTCATTGTTAGAGGTAGTGTTAATTTACTTAATAATTTACTTAAACCATGTCGTGGGCCGCATCGGAACTTTGCGGCCTGCTGATGGCCAGTTTGACACGCCTGGTTTAGACCATAAACAACTGCATATTAAGGTATAGAAATAAGATGCTGTATGTTATGTGAAGCCAAACAGACACCAAACGGATAATTGTATTACAAAAACTCAAGTCAATCAATTCATATTTGGTTCATTGATTCACCTGTGGTCAGACCCTAACAGTGGAGGTAAGGTCAGGAATAAGCATCAGTCAGTCACACAGGACCAGTGAACTTGACCATGAGACAGCAAACTGCGCCCTTGTGTTTACATCTTAACGCTGTCTCTGAATAGCAGGCTGACTGTGGCGCCATCAGGACAGATGGCTTCGGACAGCCTCTTATCCACTGTGACTCACACACATCTGTGTGTGTGTGTGTGTGTGTGTGTGTGTGTGTGTGTGTGTTAAGAGTTCAGTGTGTAAAGCAGTGTGTGATCATGTAAGCCTTGCATGTGTGTAGATACAGTATGAATTATGTGTGTTCGCGTGCGTGAGTGTGTGTGTATCTATGCATCCTGATTCCTGACCTCTGCCCTCTGAAACATCCATCATAGTTACTGTTGTCTGAATTGAAATGGACGGCTTTATTTATTTTATCCACCATTGGTGTCAATTAGATTAGAAGAACAGATTGAATTGAGGAAATGGAGACATAGAAAGACGAACAAAGTGACATTACTGCTGCATGTGACAGCTGCTTCAGTTCTGACGTGTGTGTGTGTGTGTGTGTGTGTGTGTATGTGTGTGTGTGTGTGTAAACGACAGAGAATGACATAAATATCAGAAAGAGAGACGCCAGGGACAGATGCTGTGTGTGTGTGTGTGCGTGTGTCAGTCAGATATGGATATAAAGACACACTGCCACTCATTGACTAATCCTTTGCTCTCACACACACACACACACACACACACACACACACACACACACACACACACACACACACACACACACACACACACACACACGGCACACCGTCCGGCTGGTTTGGCAGCCTATAGGTGCCCAGACGGTTGAGCCAACCGCCCGGGCCCATGCGCTTCTGTTTTGAGCAAGGTCTTCCCAGCTGTGTGAAATTGCTTGAGGTTAATCCTGATGTTGTCCTTGAATGGCGCTTTCTGACCTCCGGAGCTCTCTGACCAGTCGCTATAGCTCCGAGTAGAGGACCTGTTTGGGACGGCGAGTGTTCCGGCATTCACACAACATGCCCCTGTCCATCTGAGCTGGTGTTTTAACACATTCTGACCTGAGATCAGATTCATACGAGGTTTCCGCCGGACACACACTGGTCTGATGAACCCATTCTGACCTGAGATCAGATTCTAAAAATGTCAGTCGCTCGTCGATTTTTCAAAAATAGCAGACCTACAAGCTCGTATCGCGCCACTCGGTGGCGCGATATGAGCTTGTAGATCTGCTATTTTTAAGTAGCTAAAGCATAACATGATGCTGACACCAAAATGGGTGCCCGTTCAGAATGGGTTAAGATGATGGTGCTGCCAATGCCGTTTGCCTCCTCAAGCACACTTGTGACATTTGTGTGCCTCTATAGTTCCATTTGTTGTGCAGAATTGGGCACCTCTGTTGGTAGGACTCCAGGGCTCTTATGTGTCTGCTGTAGGTGGTCCATGTCTCATATAGGAGCGTGGGCAGGATAACTACCTTTTTGCCAGCAGGTCAGAGTTTTCGAAGACCCTTCTACGAAGCTTTGCAAAAGCCCCCCCCCCCCCGTACAGCAGATGCGATGGTGTACTTCGCTATCAATGTCTGCCCTTGGGGAGAGGTGGCTTACCCAGGTAGGGCTAGACAAAACAGTGAAGGGCGCACACCAGTGTTGGTTAGGTGCTGCTCTAAGGCAGTAAACAACAAAAAAAATCAGAAAAAGGCGCACACTCGCAGGCACCGTCGCTGTATGTTTACTGACAAGAATCCATCGTTTTCAAACTAGGAGGTCTTCCTCAGGGAATTACCCAGGTAGGGGAATTGGTCCATGTTGTTGATTGTGATTGTTGGTTGTGTTATGGAGGAGTCTGGTGGTCTTTTTCACGTTCACGTTCATGTCCAATCCCAGGAGCTTGTATGCTCCGGCAAAAGCATCAATGCTCTGAAGATCTTTCTCTGTGTGGGCGACGATGGCATTGTCCTCTGCATATTGCAGTTACGCGCGCGTGCACGCACACACACACACACACACACACACACACACACACACACACACACACACACACACACACACACACACACACACACACACACACACACACACACACTCGTGCCTTCGTTTTCTCTCCGTCTCTTTCCATCTTCACTTAAACACATGCACATTCTTGCTCTGTTTCGTCATCTTCTCTATGCGTACACTACACTGTATGCAAGCGCAAACACTGTGTTGCGCGCACACACATCCCAACGACATATCCTAGGTGTGTGGTGACAGCCAGGCTCTCCTGCTGTGAAGTCATATAACCCTACAGAACGTGTGTGTGTGTGTGTGTGTGTGTGTGTGTGTGTGTGTGTGTGTGTGTGTGTGTGTGTGCGCGTGTGCGCGTGCACATGGTGGTGCAATGATCTCACAGAAGAAAATGCATACAATAGATGAAAGAAGAAAAGTATGCAAAATCTGTCAGACCAAGTGTGAGTGGTATGGACAGTAGTGTGTGTGTGACTGCGTTTGCGTCCGTGTGTCTCAGCTGTGTCCACCACTCCTCCATCACTGTCTCCATCTGTCAGTCTGGTGCCCGGAGTTATGGTAAACACTCGGGGGGGAGGGAGAGTCATTTTGATTATAGAATAGATCTTAAGTTCTTAACACATTTTAGGCGGGAACCCCTTTTGGTGTTAGCATTATGCTCATAGTGCACGGTGGCGCGCTACAAGCTTGTAGGTCTGCTATTTTTGAAAAAAATCGAAGAACGACTGACATAGAATTAAGCAATAAGCCACGAGAGGTCTCAGGTCACCGGGTATTTTACACTGCCTGGGAGCGTAGGCAGACCCGACGCGCAGCGGAGGGTCTTCTACCTCCCAGCCAGTGTAAAATACCCGGTAAGCTGGGGCCTCGAGTGGCTTATTGCTTTTCTAAAACGGTTACAAACATATAGCAATATTAAAACTATTAAATTCACAAAAGTATCTACGCTTTGTGCCACCAAAGCGAGCGACCCAGAGCCAAAACACTTCCTTGTTTTGCTCCGCAAGTAGCCTACTGTATGTGACGGGAGAATAGCGCTTGATGTATTTACGGGGGCTGCCTGGAGCCACACATTCACAGTCATATGAGCCGGGCGGTGCTTTAGACGTCCGCACGGCATGTGTTTGTAAAGCAATCAAGCGCTCCCCTTCCCCAGTTCAGCTACGTACAAGGCTGCAGTTTGATACAAAGTGATTGAAGGAGTGGGTTATCGGTGAAATTTACACCGGTCACGTGACGGTAACCAGCCAATCAGAATGAAGTATTGGGACTACCCGTTTTTAGAAAACTGTCATTTTCAAACAGACATTTTTTAGAATCTGATGTCTGAAAATGGGTTTATGAGTGTTTTGTGAGTGTTTGAGTGGTTTTGTGGGTGGTTTTGTTCCACCCTTAATGGTCCGACACATTTAGTGCGTGCGTGCGTGCGTGCGTGTACATTCCCGTGTCTCCTCATGCATGCATTAAGCTGCCAGAGCTCTATATAGCTGTGGTTGCTCCCTAGTGGTGACAGACAGACACAGAGATAGACAGACAGGTGGGGCCAAGAGGTTAAATAAGCCTTGAGGACAGGAGATTGCTCCAGACTAGTCTCCTGTCTCAGCATCAGAAAGCATTTCAGTATGTTAAGATTAGACAGAGCCCTGTGGGGGAATGCGGGTGATGCAGTAAGCCCACAATTAGAGAAATAAGATACATATATACAAATGAAAACACAACTCGTGTAAAGTGAGGGGCACCTCACTTCTTTAACCCACTAATGGCCAAGTTGCCAACCTTAATAACATCTTATTGTGCCTTAGGCCAGCTTTGGCTGACTTTTTGAATGACAATAGAATAATGTGCGATATGACCACAATGTCACGAAATATCTCATTTTAAAGCTGCACATCTCTAGTTTACACCGAAAAACAAAATATGTTCCTAGCATGTTCCTTCGTTTACTTATAAGCACTTTAGTACACCTTGGTTTGACTTATCACTGAAACCAAGGTCTACTAAAAAGCTTATAAGTAAACGATGGAACAAGCTATAATCATAATTGTTTTTTCATTGTAAAGTAGTGACTTGGAGCTATAAAATGAGACATTTCGTGACATTGTGGTCATATCTCACATTTTTCGATTGCCATTCAAAAAGTCGCCAAATCTGGCCAATGCTGGCCAATGCCCCATTTCTTAATTCGTCATTTTAATGCAATAAGAGGGATCAGCGATCTAAATACAATACATCAAGTTTTACTTTGGATTTCAAAGTAATACCCAGAAGTTCCACCTGATGGCAGGAACGTTCCATTATTCTGATTTTGACAAAAGTGTTAAATCTGGCTAAATCACTTCCTGTCAAACGAGGTAAACAAAGGAAGCTAATTTGACCCCTAGCTTATAGCTTGGCCGTCCGGATTGCTAAACTAACATTAGCTTTGTCATAACTTAGTCAGATTAAGCTTAAAAACGGCCAGGAAAATCCCCAAATATCAATTTTTTTGCCGCGGATCACATAGAGACGGCGCGCGTGCACGATAGTGCACGATCGCGCGGGTTTCGGCCGGTTTTTGGTAGATTACATACAAATAATTAAAAAAATGTCAAACAATTGCAATATTTTGTTATAAAAAGACGTACTGACAGGGCAGTACGTCTACTACGCAGATAACGTCATTGGCTTGGAGGGATTTGTTGATTTACTACGTCAATTAACATGGCAGTCTATGGGCTTGACGTAGTCTTGGCCACAAAGGAGTTAAACAAACATAGTACCCTAAACAAGTCCATAGACTTGTCTGCCATATGAAGTCATGTGGCATGCTGGTTTTTTTACGTCATTATAAGTCCATAGACTCGGCTGCCATTAATGTTTCTAAAATATTATTATTTTAAAATCATTTCCAAAAGCCAGATAGCGCCCCTCAAATATATATAATAAAATCACACTCGTGTGAAGTGAGGGGTGCCTTTCATCACAATGATGACATCTGATGATGTCCAATCATATTATGAGCTTATTCCGTGTACGGACGGACGGACGGACGGACGGAAGGAAGCACAGACAGACAGAGCTGTGCCTTGAAGTGGCTGCAGTCTGCACTGCTCAAATAATAAATAAATTGACTTTTGAACTAGGCAATTGACGACTGGATGAACATAATGACAAAGTATATTCTACCAATAAATATGTCGGCTAGTCGGTACTCGCGCATCGCATCATTGTATCATCTTTCAATAAACATATGAGCATTCTCTCAAATCACTCTGTGGCTCATGCAACCTGGAAAGTGACAGACCAAACTTGGCGTGTGTCTCTCGTATGATCTCCGAGGTGTGCAGAGCTGAATGGCAATTCAGACGGACCAACGGTTTCAGAGAACCCCAAAAAACATGAATAGTAAAAGTACAGTACACCGATTCTCTTGTGTGTTCGGGAGATTGTGTTTTCGACCATTAGGTTACTTATCAAGACCATATAATGGAGCCAGTATAGGCTTTACTGGTCTTGATGAGTAACCTGGTGATTATGGGTTGATAGCATTTAAAGAGGGTATATAAATACCTAACCCGACCCATGACTTGCATCGCTTCTGACATGCATGGCACCGTCTTAGTAGCTACAGTATAATGTACCTCTGTATATCTGGTAAATATGGACATGCATAGTACATACTACTACATCTATGGCTCATTTTTGAGTGTTTGGCCATGAATAAATAGTATGAGTAAGTAAAAAGTAAGTCTGTAACATGCCCCAGGCCCCCCCCACCCAGCCTCCTTCATTGAGTGCACTGTATATAAGATGACCTCATTTATTCCAGCCTCTACCCCTCTCTCCCTCCCATTCCCTTTCTGTCTGACCCCCCCCCATTTCTACTTCTCCTTTTCCTCTGCCTCTGCCTCTGCCTCTCTCTCTCTCTCTCTCTCTCTCTCTCTCTCTCTCTCTCTCTCTCTCTCTCTGCTAATAAGAACAAGATGGCTATATATATTACTGTAGACGGGGTTCTAGCCTCACGGAAACTTCCACAATCCAGGCGAAACCTCTCAGAGGAGGCAGACAGAGAAGGATCTTAGACAGACACTGTGTGTGTGTGTGATCGTGTTCATGTACAGAGAATTACATACTTCTAAAACTCAAGGGTCTTGGACACAAAGACTGTGTGTGTGTGCGTGCCCGTGTGCGTGTGCGCGAGCTACTTGAATTCGGCTGACACTGGGACTACACCAGACGCATCCGTGCGCAGAATTTACTGTGGGCGTACCGTGCTTTTGGAAAGTTCCAAAGCCTCCAATTGATGTTGCTATTCAAACCCGATGACATTACTTGTGATTATGAAATGACAGGAGGGCTGTTTATAATACATTCTGACTCCATAAGTGTGATTTATTACGATTGATCGGGTACAGTGATTATATAGGAAAGAGGGAGAGAGATGGGGAGTGACACATGGCAAAGGCCGTCGGGCTCAGGAGTCGAACCTGTGGCACGCCGCCCGGCCGGGTTTGGCAGCCTAGGTGCCCAGACGTTGAGCTACCCGTCCGGACCCATGTGCTGTTTTTTTTTTTTTTTTTTTTTTTTTTAATAGTTTTTATCCCACGATTTTGTAACCCATTTTTCACCCCTGTGTCAATTATCTAATGTGATCCTGGGCTCTACACACGCTCCACCAACCTGGGGAGAGCAACGGACTTGAACTCATGCTTCCTTCATGCCTGAGTGTCCAAGTTGCTCCTTTACACCTGACAGGGGGGAGTTTCCCTGGTTGGACGTAGCGCGTGGAAGGAACACGTTATTCCAACCAGTTCCTTTCCCCTCCATCAGGCGCCCCGGCTGGCCAGGGGGAGGCAGTTTAGAGACCAGGATTACTGCATGTTTTTTGTGAGGGTACCTACCCTAGGGGACACGGGGAGAACATGCAAACTCCACACAGAAAGGCCCTTTCGCCAACCCCGCCTTCGGGTATGGGCACTGATGACGCGGAGGAGGAAACACGCCGCACCCACAGCGTCCCGAGCGGGAATCGAACCCAGGACCTTCTAGCTGTGAGGCGACAGCACTACCAACTGTGCCACCGTGCCCCCCCATGTGCTGTTTTCTAACTGACAAATTTAGCTTGGGTCCACCTGGAACCCCCCGCATGGACCCCTGGGAGTCAGATAGAATTTACACACGATCATATTTTTTGAAAAGCCACGCATAAAACACGCGTCAATGAAGCCGTGTGTTGGCGGTGCACAGCCCTTAAAACACTGATCTTTCATTATGCCTCCCCCAGACATTCTGGGGCTAACTTCTGACTTGCAAATTATGCCATTAGTCACATTTAGAAGTCATGTGCAGAGTGTTCGCCCAAACAAGCCCCTCGCTTCAGGCTCTTATGTGTGAGAATCAGTATTGGTGGAAATCAATCTTGAAAACGACGTCACGCACACCCCGAAACGCGTAAAAAAATGTTTACGGGTCTTTGAGAAGCTATTTAAAATGGTGAAGTGTCATTTGTGTTGCGGTGGATGTCTTTGCGTTTGAACAGGTCACCTCTTGTGCTCGGCAGACAGTGGCACTAGTCACCCCTGCTAATGAATGTAAGGCCTTTTGGGAGGTTTCTCCTCCTCTCCCGGTGCCTCCTGGGTAAACTCTGTGTGTGACAGTGGTCCTTGTTGGCCCTGGTTGCTATGACGCCTGTGGTGTTCATGCGTGCGTGCGCGCGCGCGCGCACACACACACACACACACATACACACACACACACACACACACACACACACATACACACATACACACATACACACATACACACACACACACACACACACACACAACGTTTGCCTCAATTATACGATTAATTTTTTTTATATTGGAAAATGCAGGTCTACAAGCTCACAACAGTTGAGCTTGTAAAGCTGCTATTTTCTGTAGTTTTGCACGCCACCTATTGTACAACTAAGTATACAATAGGCTTAACCCATTCTGACCTGAGATCAGATTCATACGGGGTTTCCACTGGACACACACTGGTCTGATTAACCCATTCTGACCTGAGATCAGATTCTAGTCAGTCGCTCTTCGATTTTTCAAAAATAGCAGACCTACAAGCTCGTATCGCGCCACTCGGTGGCGCGATATGAGCTTGTAGATCTGCTATTTTTCAATAGCTAAAGCATAACATGATGCTGACACCAAAATGGGTGCCCGCTCAGAATGGCTTAAGTGGTCAACTGTTACTCTTCAGGATTCAAATTCAAAAGAGTACGCAGATCTACAAGCTGAAAACGTGTCGCTTTCATGGCCACGTTTTGAGCTCCTAGATCTGCTACTTTTGATGCTTTTTTGTGACGATGGATGGGTGGTTTCTGCTCGACATCAAAGATATATTTACATGCATGCTAATTCGATAATGTTAACGTTTATTTAGCTATAACATTTGTTCTACTAGTTGACGGTACAAACATGACGGTAAACCGTAACGGTCACACAGGTGATCAGAGAGCTCAGAGAACACATTAATAAAATCTGGGAATAAATTCCTTAGTACCTTACCAATGTGTTTTTAAAGGTGTCTAGTAGTAACACATCTAACAAAAATCAGTTTCCCTAGGAGAATCTGTGACAGCTGCTGAACCTGGGACCTCCATTAGCAACCTATATGCAGGCAAAATGTCATTCTACGAGGGGTCAAACTAGGGTTTTTTCCATGATTCTGAATCCATTGCGAGCATTTGTTACGCATGAAAAACACTCCTTGGGCTAAAAACGGCCATAGCCACTTTTCCAAATGGCCTCATCACATTTGTTTCCTAGGGAAACTGAATTTAAATCTTTGTGAGATGTGTTACAAACACATTGGTGAAGAAATGTATTGGTAAGGAATTTCTGCTGTAACCAGATTAAACATTGTTCTGATGATATTCCCTGACCATGACAGACAGAGAGACAGAGACAGACAGACAGACAGAGAGACAGACAGACAGACAGACAGAGAGAGAGTGAACACAAGGAGGAGGAGGGGAGATGGAGAGAAATCTAGAGAGTACAGCAGGTCAGCTGTGACCACACAACCTTACATGGACACGAACCGGAGACGACGCCACAACTGACCCCAAGTCTGTTCATCTGCCATGGGGAGGATTCGAGAAGTGGCCAATTCCTTATTTTTGATCTTTATTCTAATGTTATACGCTTGGTTGCCTGTGTCGTGCTCAGTAAAATGGCAGATAATGCAAGCTCACATTCGTGACGCCTTGTGAGCTTGCATATCTGCTATTTACGGCACTCAACACCAGCGTGCAACTAAGTATAAATCATGCTTATCCCATTAAGACCTGGAACGCATCTGTGTCACCTTAGCTTTTAACCACTTTAACCATTATTTTTAAACTTTAGCTATAAAAAATAGCAGATACACAAGCTGATAGCACGGCTATTTTTGAAAACTCGTGACAATTTGTGCAAATCTTGAATACATATATTTTTAAAGCGAACATCTATAACTCAAATCTTTGCTTCTGGGGGTCCCTGGAACAAAACATTTTGAGATGGGGGTCGGCCACCAAATATATATAATTGTGGGGCTCTTTGACATGAACTGATATAGAAACATAGGTTTTTTGTGTGTGTGTGTGTGTGTGTGTGGTAAATGGTAAATGGTGCATTTATATAGCGCCTTTATCCAAGGCGCTTTACATAGATTGTGCATTACATTCACCCATTCACACACACATTCATACACCGATGGCAGCGGAAACCATGCAAGGCACCAACTAGCACATCGGGAGCAATTAGGGGTTCAGTGTCTTGCTCAAGGACACTTCGACAGTAACTCTGGGGGAGCCCGGGTTCGAACTGGCAACCTTACGGTTACCATCCAGGCACTCTACCCCTGAGCCACCGCCGCGTGTGTGTGTGTGTGTGTGTGTGTGTGTGTGTGTGTGTGTGTGTGTGTGTGTGTGTGTGTGTGTGTGTGTGTGTGTGTGTGTGTGTGTGTGTGTGTGTGTGTGTGTGTGTGTGTGTGTGTGTGTGTGTGTGTGTGTGTGTGTGTGTGTGTGTGTGTGTGTGTGTGTGTGTGTGTGTGTGTGAGAGATAGTGTGCACGAGCGCATTGTGAGTTCTTTTTACTTTCTGGAGCATCCCAGCAAAGACACCTGGGCATGTGTAACAAAGACAGAGAGATGTCTTCAGAACTGTTCTGCTGTGCTGGGGAAAAAGTCCTAATTGAGTGCCTGGTGGGAAATAATGGTTGTAACTTTACCTGCCTGACAGTGTTCATGATATCGCCGATGTTGGCTGCAAACCTCGTATGTCGAAAACGCTCCCTTGTTTTATCGCTTGCCGATCCACAAGCTCTCAGTGCGACACGTTCTGAGCTTGTAGATCTGCTATTCTCACTACTTTTGTGTGACACAATGTGGAAATACGAGGTTTCTGCCCAACAGTGATGATAATGCTTTGTGCTGTTATATATGTGCTCTCTGCATGGCTGGGCTTTTGACACTGCTGTTTAATCAGACCAGTGTGTGTCCAGTGGAAACCTCGTATGAATGTGATCTCAGGTCAGAATGGGTTAACCGCATTTACATTTATGCCTAAGTCATGGATATTTTAAACCTTTGGAAACCAGGTAGGATTAGAATACCTGGAGAACTAGCAACAGTCAGTCTGGGCCTCGAGGCCTGACACCCACTGATGGCTTGAGTACGGAGGAACGCTGGCGCCCTCTGTTGGTGGTGTGGTGTCAATGCAGCACCAAGTGCTCCTCCAAATAATGGGAATCGTGTGCTGGGAAATCTCTGAAAATGCTTGACTCTGAATAATCACTTTGTTATGGTGAGGACTTTCCTTTCCTTTTTGAAAATTGTGCGCTAAAGAGAATGCCCACTAGCCAACTGTTCTACTCATAGTTGTGAGTCGACGTTGCTTCACAAAGTCCCTGTAGCATCATGACAGCAGTACGTCATTTGAGAGTTGTGACTCCTAAATAGGGCTGTTACTTCGCTGATAACCAGAGTTGCTGGGAGAAACTGTTATGTCGCGGGAAAGGAAGCTAGAAATGTCATTTATAATGCTACTACAGTACACACTGTATACTAGTTTAACGTTGCTTGATGTGTCATATGGAAGTCGAAGTGGACAAACTTTACAAAGAATTGTATTCTGAACCATTTAAAAAATATATTCTTAGTGAGTTGTGAAGTTGTAACTTCACTCTACACCAAGTCTCTTTGTCAAAATAGCCGATCGACAAGCTTAGATTAAAGCCCCATTTATTCTCCTTATCTGATATTTCAAACAGACAGAATGAACAGGAGAATGCTGTACTGTTCCTAACACTCACCCTTAGTTTTGATTGTATGGGTCAATCGTGGGGCACACACACACACACACACACACACACACACACACACACACACACACACACACACACACACACACACACACACACACACAGTCTCACACACACACACACACACACACACACACACACACAGTCTCACACACACACAGTCACACACACACAAGCTCACATGAAGTGCACTTAAAGTGCACTGGAAATAATTGCAGTTGTTGCTTTGGGCAAATCAAAACGCAAGTTATTTCTTTTTGAAGATTTCATCACAGTGATTGCTCCCTTTTTGCTCCTTTTCCCCCTGGAGTGCAAGTAGGCTATACACATAGTGAACTCCAAATGAACCATGCTGTTCACTGTTTATGAATATAATTGGAAGTATTCTTTGCATTGTTGCCTGTATAGATGAAAGAGACAAGAGAGTAAGATAGCAAAATCTGACATAGCCTGGCCGTGACTTGGATTTGAAAATTAAAGCCCAAATTATTCTCCTTATATTTTTATAAAAACAGTGAAAATAGCCAATCTATATTGTTCATCTACAATGTAGATTTGGCTATTTGAACTATTTAGAAATAGTAAAAAATGCGTGACCAGTTTAGGCGTAAGAGTTAAGGTATTGTGTAAGATGGGGCCCTAAGTATATTTTTGATGCCAATACTTTTAAGGCTTATTCATACTAGTCCAGTTTTCGATGAAGAGGTGACCAACAAAACTGTGGTTAGTAAAAACAGAGAGATGTGTTGTGTGAGCGCAGCAGTGACCACCGCGGTGCTCTTTAATGATATAAACTTCTATCTATCTATTTTTTTGACAGGGCCGTTGCTAGGCAACGCCTTGTGCAGCTCTGTGTCATGTTTTGTGCATGCGCTCAGCCGTTCACTTCCTTGTTTATGGCCCATGGTCCATGGTTTTGATCAGAACGTGACGTTCTGTCCTCATTTCTGACTTAACTAAGCATTTGGAATATTAACGCTTTTTAAGAGAGATCAGATGTGACAGCGCGAGGTAGTAATGGGAAATTATACCCCCTGGTTTGGGGGGGAAATGGAATGCAGGGCTTTTCAGAATAAAATCTGTCTCATCTGCTGGTCACTCTAGCGCCTTTTATTTTGAAAAATTCCAGCATACTGGTAGTGTGAAAAAAGTAATCAACAAACTATACTACAACAACTAGTCAAACATTGGTTAAATCATCAAATAATATCAGAAAGCGGGAACCAAGTCCCGAGTTCCGAGTGCTCGTCAGGGTGTGAGTCCCAGTTCAAATAGGATTGTTTTGGGGATCACTGCCAGAAAACGTTTGAGAACCCCTCAGGTTCTTACTTCTGTTCGCCTAGAACCGTCTGGCCTACTTAAAGATGGAGTGCCGTGATTTTTTTCCACACTTAAACATGATCATCAGGTGTATTTAGGTGTATATGAGGTATAATTTTTTCAAAAAAGTGTACAGTATTTGTTAAAATGATGGTTTTATGTGGACACACCCACCAGTTCATTAGGTATGTGTGAGTTTAACCGTAGGACCACCCACCTAATCCAGTCCCTCCGCCTCCTCCTTTAAGACCACCCACTTGTCCTAGTCCCTCCCCCTCCTTATAAAAGGACAGCCCATGGCTCTGCCCTTTTGTTTACAAAATGGCAAATTGGTGTCTGTAATGTAACAAAAACTCATGTTTTTGTGAATGTTAGAAGTGAACACTTCCCATATTTCTGAGATATCGTATAGGCACCATTATGCACTTATACTGCCACCATCCATGTATAGGCATATAATCCATGCATCCATACCATATCAGATCTGTTTTTTCAGATTTTTTATAATCATTTATTTATTTCCTCCAATTATATTGACCCTATTGTCGCAATCAGCTCAGCTCATCATCCAATTCGATCATAGTTTAACAGCAGAAACAATTAGTTTGATAATCATTTAGCCTACAATATATTGTAGGCTATTGATTTCCTCCAGCTAAGCACCCTGGCATTAAAACTGTCCTTTATCTGACTGCATTGAGTTTCAGCAAAAGTCGCCAGATTTAAAGAAACAAGTGGCCAGGTCCACAAAAATAAGTCACAGGAATTGCCGTGAATATTTATGAAAACGTTTCAACAACACCAATCCTTTTAACAACATATTAATCTGAAGGTCCTTCACATGAACCATTGGTCAAGTCAACCACATCTCCCCTGAAAGTTACTTATATGAAAACAAGCCCAAGTCGCTTGTAATAGCCAGACATGGCAACATGACTTCCAGCGCGACACAACATACTTCTAATTCTTGACTTTACAGCCTCGTATAAGTATTAGGACCTACATACATATTGACTACAACAGCCAACAAGAATGCACACTGTGACACTACACTCTGTATCAAAGCCCGACCACTGTGATTATAAAAGAAACAACCTACTCCTTGAGAACAACAAGAGCAACTATACAGCAGAGCAGGTAGGCTATAAGACTGGTTTGTTGTGGTTTCCTCGATTAATCCTGAGGACCCGATGCTTCCAATCTAACGAAAAACAGTCTGCTCTGCTGTGAACTGGTAATGTGTGAAATGACTGTTTGAAAATCTGCCACACAGTTAGACACACACAGAGCAGCAAAAGCAAACTGGCTGCGCTGTTCAGTTCACACGTGTGTATGTGGCAGGCAGCTCCGCCCACAGAGGTTGTCGTATTTAAAAAATATGTATAGAGGGGGAGGTGCGTGTGTGCGTGCAATATTTTTACGTCACACTATCCGTGTTTACTTCATTGGCCCGTTTGACCGTCAAGGGTTCAGCCTCCAGGAAGAAACCCTAAATACAAAGTTATTACACCATTGGAAATAAAAACGACTCCAGGGTGTCTAATGAAGTACTGTCACCCCATAGACACATGAAAAGCTGGAAAAATACAAAAATTGTGGCACTCCATCTTTAAGTAATAATCAGAGTCACATTATCTACATATCCTCTGTCTCTGGTTCTTAGCAGAGTGTTGGAGCTCATCAGTGTGGACGCGCACATGTTGTGAACGGCCCTGTACTCAAGTGACATTTTGAGAATCTAGGCCTTTTACTTGTAATGGAGTATTTCTACATTGTAGTATTGTGCCTTTTTTTTTAAGATATTTTTTTTTGCGGCTTACGCCTTTTATTGATTTTTGAAGGGACAGACAGTAGGCTGACAGGAAACGGGAGAGAGATGGGGGGATGACATGCAGTAAAGGCCGTGTCGGGTCCGGGAGTCGAACCCGCGGCACACTGCGACTGGATTACCAGTCCGGTGCCCAGACCGTTACGCTACGGCCTGGGCCAGTATTGTGCCTTTTATTTAACTTTATTGCTGCCACTAAGTGGCAGCATACGCATACCTAAGGAATGCCACCCGTCCGCTCTAAGTCTACGATCCTTGTTTCCTTTCCGGGTTATTCAGGGAGGTGGGGGCTTTTGTTATGAGCACAGTATCAGTCACATTAGCTCAGACCCCTTAGCTATCATTACAAGTTGTTACATGTGCTTAGCGACGCGATACAAACTCACAAATGATTTACAATCGTCGGATGCGTGACGGCTCACCATGGACGGTGCTCCAACCTTTTGAAATACAGCGCTTTGAAAATCCTGTTGTAATGGAGGCCCAATGGAGCTGGATTTAAAAATCCCTTAGCTGGTGAGTATACTAACTGGAGCAATGGCAAAACCATACGTAGTTATGTCTAAATATAATGACTCACAAAATACTACAAACGGACAGCTTGTCAGACTGCTCCTGCGGTCAATTTAAATAATGCAAAAATGTCTGACTATTGAGTGCAGTGCACCTGATTCCTTAAACTACGGTCAGTATAGAGCATTGCAGTCCCGCCCCCTTTCATGACGATGCCATGCCCAGGAAATAGTTCCCAATGCATTTTTCCCATAGACATTTCAAAACGTAGTTATTTAAAGACCCTATAAGCGTTGTACAAAGCCAACTCTTGTCGTGACAAATCATGACAATAAACACAATATTTTGGACCAAACAAATAATTACAAAGAAGAAAAACAACAAAAAAAGTGTTCCTGACCTCAGTTAAACTGTGTGTTTCAGATCAGTCACCCACTTCATAGTCCATCTACACCTGCTGATACTCACTAGACTCACTATTTAGACTTCACCACAAGAGGTCTCTCATGCTCCATGAGACCTTCTGAGAGAAAGAAAGAAACACAGACACATTCTCTCTCTCTCTCTCTCTCTCTCTCTCTCTCTCTCTCTCTCTCTCTCTCTCTCTCTCTCTCTCTCTCTCTCTCTCTCTCTCTCTCTCTCTCTCTCTCTCTCTCTCTCTCTCTCTCTCTCTCTCTCTGCCAGAGGGGTTCCCAACGCTGTAACTCAGCCAGCCAGCTGTGGTCTGTGGGAAGAGCCTGCCCAGGGAGGAAGTGGTGTGTGTGTAGAACATGTACAGTACAGAGAAGGCAAAATGATAGAGGGACTGAGATGGTGGAGAGCAAAGTAGCTTTTTTTTTTTTTTTGCGTGTGTGTGTGTGTGTGTGTGTGTGTGTGTGCATGCGATGCGCGCGTGTGGCAAACATGTACCCAGCCACCGTGACATGTTCACACGCCCCCTCGCCTTCCACCAAACAGGCTGTTTATGTCTGCACCATCTGTAAATGTGATATTTATGGCCCACAGTGGCACGGCTGATTCCCACGCAGCCCGGCGTCGTCGTCGTTCTGTTCTTCTTATACCTATCAACTTCTTTTTACCGCAGTCTTCTGCTGCAATGCTGACTCTCTCTCTCTCTGTACACTCTGTCTGTCTGCACCCCACAACAAATGATTTAGACCCAGGGCTGAGCGACTGTAGCTGCTGTCTAATAACCCCCTGGAGCGGCAGACACACGTCTGACCACAGAGCCATTAGTTGATCATTCCCAGGCCTTCCCATTCTGCTGTGCTGTTGGATATTGTCGCTGTCGGGCAGAAACCTCGTGTATTCACTATTTCAACTTTCCCTGAATGAGTGCCCTATTTGTCGTATGACTATGGTAAATGGTGCATATATATATATATATATATATAGCGCTTTTTATCCAAGGTGCTTTAGATAGATTGTGCATTACATTCACCCATTCACACACAGATGGCGGAGGAAACCATGCAAGGCACCAACCTGCTCATCGGGAGCAGTTAGGGGTTCAGCGTCTTGCTCAAGGACACTTTGAGCATGGAATCGAACTGCGGCTGGTCTACCGGCCACTCTACCCCTGGTCCACTGCCGCACCATGCCACGCAAACCTAGCAAAAAGTATATACAAATCTACATAATAGAGCTGCTATTTTCGCTATATTACAAAACATTTTTAATTTGTGTGAAAGACGTTAAGTGTGTCTGTTGGTTTCATCAATGTTTAACCAATGAAGTGTTAACGAGAGCTTGTGACTGAATAATAACTACAGCGGATCAGGTTATTTTCCCCATTGCCTTAAAAGCTACGGGTTTGGACATACAAGGTTTCCACCTGACAGACGAGGTGATTTAGCACACGGCTGTACTGTACCTTCTGTGGAACCGTCCAAATTGGGCCCTTAAACGAACACTCTGGGTTTTACTGCGTTTGGTGGAGAGGTCTAATATCTTCCCTGGCCTGAAACCCTCCCAAGGGGGCTCCTTGTGGTCCACATAGACCCCACCCTGAGAACTAATTGAGAACATTTCATTTTGAGGGGCGCTAGCCCCTCCAATGCACAGCTTTGTGTGTATGTCCGTTTGAGCACGGAATGTGTTGGTAGCACGGAATGTGATTTGATTTGATTGGCTGATGTATGATGATGTACTATATGGTCATAAGAGCGCCCCTCACTTCACACAAGTGTGATTTAAAAATATATATCTGCAGTGTGTGTGTAACGCTCTGACTTGTGAATTCTGTTCTAATTTCTGTGTTTTCATACCTTTATTGTGCTTCATATACAAACTTTCATGATTACTCTGAAGAGAAACTTCAGTGGACAACTGGACACTAAGCAAGGTTGTGAATGGTGGTTGTTCTCAATCTCACCACATCATAGCTTTTTCATTGTTGTCCGTCAGAAACCTTGTATATCCATATTTAAATAGTTTTTAATGCGCTACTTCATGATACAAGATGTTGTGAGCTTGTAGATTCACAATACATTTAAAATGTTTAAAAAAAGGATAATAAACGGTTTTGGACCTTCAAGGTTTCCACCCGGACACCGTTCTATAATTTTAGTGTTGATAATCTCACCACACAAAGTACTGAGTTTCCCCAAATTCCTTGGTTGACCACTCGTGCAGTAACTGTGCCTGCCAAAAGGGGGCAGTGTTGTGGTGGCTATAGGAGGACCCTTAGCAGCAGGGCTATGGGAAGCTACCGCTCACCTTCAGAACTCCAAAGAAAACGGCAGGAGAGAAGAGGAGGAGAATAGACAGAATAGATAGAGGGAAAGGAGGATAAGGTAGAAGAGGAGAGAACTGCATTCAAAGGCAGACGCTGGATGGGGCTTTACTGTGATTTATACTTTTTTATGATCCCGTATTCCCTGTGTTTTCATATTCCATATGTGTCGGTTTTTATCTCTTTTCATAATATTCTGCTTCAGTAATTCATCATTATGTTCATATGTATGCACATTTTATTGCATTTTAATGTAAAAAATGAATAATGTTTGATTTGCTTTGAGGGAAATGATGAGAATGAAAGGCACGCGCATGCGTGCGTGCGCGCATGTACATGTGCGTGTGTTCAGGGGGCAGGCCATAGACGAGTAGGGGAGATGGGAAGAAGATTGAGTAAGCCTGATTCATTGTGTTGTGTGCCGGTGGTGTGCTCCGTAAATAGCAGATCTACAAGCTCACAACCTGGGGGCGCTGAGCTTGTAGATCTTCTATTTACGGCATTCATCACCAGCGTGCGATTAAGCATATGTCAGGCTTTAGAATAGGAGGAGAGGAGAGAGGAGTTGCCCAGAACGCTGTGGAGTGTTGCATCAGCACCCCAAGGTGCTTCTTTGAGCACAACGAGACAACAGCTATTGTTGTGCAACTGGAGGCGGCTTTATTATGCCGCATGCATATGAAATATGAATGGAAGGAAATTAGGAATGCACAATGTATCGTGTGTGTGTGTGTGTGTGTGTGTGTGTGTGTGTGTGTGTGTGTGTGTGTGTGTGTGTGTGTGTGTGTGTGTGTGTGTGTGTGACAGAGACACCTTGTCATTGAATTCCAAACATAATGTGCCACTGTGTTATCAGGAACCAATGAAAACAGGGCTTGAGCTCCCGTTAATAATCAATGTGTTATGGGGGGGGGGGGGCTCCGGCGTGTGTATTTAAGATGTTGCCTTCATCTTACATCATCTCATGTTCGTAACTAACAATGTTCAACTATTCTCTGAGTGATATAGCATACTATGGCTCACACAAACACGCTAAAAAAAGCTACTTTGCTCTCCCCCATCTCAGTCTCTCTATCATTTAGCCTTCTCCTACTGTACATGTTCTACACACACACACACACACACACACACACACACACTTTTTTTTTCTGCAAGCTCTGCATTGATATTGAGGAATGATTAACATTGAAATAAGATATCTTGGTTTGAAGTGAGCTTGTGGGCGGTTTTTCTTGTGATAGTGCATTGATTCTCAGCAGTGAGGTTTGTTATACAGTGCATTTTTTACATTTGGAAATCTTTAGCAATGACACACACACACACACACACACACACACACACACACACACACACACACACACACACACACACACACACTTCTTTGAGATGAAGACTTCCTCTGTGTATCCGTCTCAGGCTGGTATAGAAGCAGCATCTGTCTGGTCCATTAACCCATGGACCTTAAACCCACAACAAACTCATTGAACCCTCTCCTCCTCCTCCTTGGCACACAGTGGTCTACCCAAATCAACTTAGCCCTGCAGTAGCACTTTGTCATCTGGCATAATATCAGCCTCCTCTATCCTCCCATTGTCCTGGTCTACGCTGCGCTATAACCTAAACAATCATCAAGTGCACCGGCTGTAGTACACATCTGTATTCCACCATTAGACCCATCCTGCTGCATTGTAAGGGCTGTCCACACCAAGCACTATAACTATCAATATTAGAGAGTAGAAATGAAAACACACCAAGGAAAACATTCTATGTCAAGTGGATGGCAGAGTCCACTCCTTTGTTTTAATAAGTGCCTTCATTAAAATCTGAGGCAGGTAAAAGAAGCCTTTCTTATTTTGGGCCTTGGTCGTGGAAGGATCTGCGGACCAGACTAAAGTTGGCCTCATTAATTATCGTATACGTGTTAAAGGGATTACCATGGACGTACTTCCAAGTAAGTATGCTCCTGCTTGTGTAGGCTATTTTTGAATTCGTAGCGTTTTTTATTTGTTTGAACCTCCTGTCCTCCCTAAATGTTTGGCCTTGAATCATAGGCAACTTCGCCAGATGAGTCTGGCGAAGATAATGACATATACGCTTAGATGGATTCTTTTTTTTTTACAATGACTAGCCTAGACATAGACTAATGTGTTTTCTTCAAAGTCAAAACAGAACAGTGGCTATGTCTGGGAAAGACCTTTTCCCCACTGAATACTGAATACGCTACAGGCCAGGGTCTCCAGTAGTGATTCTTCTTTGGGTTGTAACTCTGAGAGCATACAAATGGACCCCTTTGTACTCTCTCTGAGTTACGGGGGTCCTTGAAGTGAAAACAAGTTTGAAAACCAATGGTCTAGTGCTTTCTGAACAGATATTGACGTTATCTTAGAACGCTCCGACAGGGAGCCTGTTAGACTGTGATGGAGAGGACAGATCTACTGACTGACTAGTCAGCCAGTGGTGGCTGACTGTGGTTCACGGGGTGAGCACAGCACTGTACTGTACTGTACTGTAGGTCCTGTCCACTCACTCTCTCTCTCTCCACATGGTACAGACATGGCTAATCAGTAGACAGCAGGCACCCTGGCATCCTGCTGGCACTCCCGGAGGCACTTAGATCTGCGTGCGCGTGTGTGTGTGTTTTCCTGGTCCTCGCAACTTGTCGCAAGATAAATGGTTGAGATTTGTGGAGTAATATAAGTGTGTGTGTGTGCGCCTGGGCTGTGGCTCAGCGGTCCAGGCACCTTGGCCGGTTGTCCGAGTCTGGCAGTGTGGCGCGGGTTCGACTCCCGATCCCGACGGCCTTTACTGCATGTCACTCCCCCATTTCCTGTCAGCCTACTGTCTGTCCCTCTATAAAATAAATAAAAATAAAGGCGAAAGCCGCAAAAAAATAATATATATATATATAATAAGAGAGTGTGCATGTGTGCACGCGCGTGTGTGAGACAGAGGCGTGTGTATACCATTGCCAATGATGCAGTGTGTGATTTGTCTTCGTCAGATGTCCCGTATAATTCTACAGAATGAACCAGGTGGAGCGAAATGCCTTCACGACGGACGACGTACGTCGCGACGTATATTTTTCCGTCGCAACGTATATTCGAGTACGTCCTGGCGTAAATATCAATTCGTCCCGGCAGAACGGACTCGTCGCGGCTATATCTACCCGTTTGCGACGTAATATGTTGGCTATTATTTTCCGTCGCGCCAGAACGGGACTCGTCGCAGCTATATCTACCCGTTGTGGCGTGAGCTGGACTCGTCACGGCAGAACGTGACTCGTCGCGACTATATCTACCCGTTTGCGACGTGCGCCTCGCCGGTCCGGTCTCCAGGCGAGCCTGCGTCCTTCATATATTTTTTTTTCTGCTCTCGTTGGACTTAACTTTAAAAGTCCAATGGAACACCTCTTTGTAACGGGTCGCTGTAGTATAGTGGTCTAATTCCTCGCCTCTCTATTCTTTTTTGCTGAGGACGCTGGTTCAATTCCCGCTCGCGGCAAACCAAAATTATTATATTTTAGACAGACAGACAGACAGACAGACAGACAGACTGCCTGTCTGCCTGCCTGTCTGCCTGCCTAATGTATTGTAAATAATGTATTCATTCCATACGGCTATTTTTTTTTAACACAAAAAATGCTGGAAACGTATCCATACGCTTTATTAATATCGAACGCCGTACGCGCGAAGCGTATGTATACGTTTTATACGTTTTTTTATTGCTTACTGTACATCAACGTCCTATGCTCCAGGACACCGAAGAAAATAACAGCTTTCGTCTCCAGGAAGCTCCAATATGTGATCCGGGAGTAAAAAGCCCCTCCCTCCTGAAAAGAGGTCTGTCTGTGGCGAAGACGCTCCCTCCTCCAATGCCTCCATTACACGTATGGGTCTGCACGGCAACGGCATAGACCAACGCAGATGTCAGGGCATCTAAAATGGAGTTACCCATACTCTAGTGTCTGTGAATACACTCGATTCCCCCTCCCCTCCTGTTTCTACATGGTTTCTCCCGAGGAAGCTTTGTGGGGGGAGTCTCTTGATCGCTTTGGCAGTTTGAGTTCCCCCCCCCAGGCCCCACTGCGCCTTGCGATCGCCTTGCACCGCCGACACAGCCCTCTCTAATTCTTTCCAACGACAACTCACCGGTCTGCCGCCTCATTCTCGGAAATATAAACCCGTATATAAACCAATAATAATCTCCAACGGTCGATCGCCATTTCACGGACAGGTATACGCGAAACGAATGACGTATTCTCGAAGGACCGCCATAGGAGAAGCAGTATACATCTGACCAACTGTCTTTTTTTCGCCGTCGCGTCAGCCATGTTTGGACAAAGAAGCAGTATACTAGGCTAGCAGATATCACACCGTGGAACCCCCCCCACACTGCGAGTTGCGATCGATCGTTTTGCAGTTTGCAATGCTACTCTCATTCTCGGAAAAAATATTCTCGGCAGTTGATCACCATAATCGCCATAGCGCCTTCGCCAGCCAATTGCAGTGATAAGGCGTCTGGGACGTAATCGACCCGTTTGTAATGGATAACTAATACAATCCTAAGCTGCGGAAGCCATCGTGTTGTCTGTCATTTTGTCGAAATCACAGCCAGCCTGGCTACGCTTATCGCTCCTGTGGTTCATGTCCAGACATGTCGTGGAACCCCCCCCCCCCACTGCGAGTTGAGTCGCTCCTGTGGTTCATGTCCAGACATGTCAACCTCTCAAGTCACTGTTATGCTATCAAACGATCTGTTGATTTTGTTTACTGAGACAATGATCACATATGTGCATAGAATCATCATCATCATGACGTTATCATGACAGGCAGATATAAACATAAATAAAGTATCAACTACACACTGAATGAAAGCCCTAAATGTCTAATTTTAGGAGGAAAACAAATAAAATACACATATCCCATATACTGTTTGTCAATACTAGACTATTGAATCCATTTCATTTATAAAATTCTCTTTTTCAGAGAGAACTTTAGCCCATTCTGACCTGAGATCAGATTCATACGAGGTTTCCACTGGACACACACTGGTCTGATTAGAGAAAGCATGGACCTATAGAACTATTATTCACAAAATAAGGCATATAGCGACATGTACATACTATATACCGTATGAAACAGAAGACTCTCTGCTTTCATAAGAAAAAAACTAATACTGTAATAATAATAAAAATCACACCCATGTGAAGTGAGCAGTGCAATGTTGTGAAGTGAGCAGTGCAACATTGCACTGCTCACTTCACAGGGGTGTGATTTTCATTATTATTACAGTAGAAGTATTTTTCTTATGAAAGCAGAGAGTCTTCTGTTTCATACGGTATATAGTATGTATAGGCCTTATTTTGTGAATATTTAGTTGTCAGTTCCTTGTCTTGTCTAAAATACTCTGAGGATTTCAGAAAATGCATGGACCTGAAGAACCATTATTCACAAAATAAGGCCTATAGCGACATGTACATACTATATACCGTATGAAACAGAAGACTCTCTGCTTTCATAAGAAAAATACTTCTACTGTAATAATAATAAAAATCACACCCATGTGAAGTGAGCAGTGCAATGTTGTGCAACATTGCACTGCTCACTTCACAGGGGTGTGATTTTTATTATTATTACAGTAGAAGTATTTTTCTTATGAAAGCAGAGAGTCTTCTGTTTCATACGGTATATAGTATGTACATTTCGCTATAGGCCTTATTTTGTGAATAATAGTTCTTCTGGTCCATGCATTTTCTGAAATCCTCTCTGGTGGGCGCAAGCTGCATTCAATAGCCAATTACTGACAAACTATACATGGGACCATGTGTATTTGTTTTCCTCCTAAAAGTAGACATTCAGGGCTTTCATTCAGTGTGTAGTATGTATATGATATTATTTGTGTTCATTTTTATATCTGTCTGTCAATGTCTGTCAACTTCAACCTTCCATATCTCTGCTGTTTTTTCAAGCGAGCAGCGTGCCTTCAAAAGCAGGTTTTAGAAAAAGGTCAATATCTCCAGAATGGAAGATGGTAGAATCATAATTTTTTTTTTAAATTGAAGTGGACATGTTTGGCCTACTTTTTATTTATGCGATGTGATTCTAGCTATAAGAGGCCCCTCGCTGTGGGCCCCTAAAAAGTTCAAAAGTCCAATGTTAATCGCTTAGCACCAGCAAGCCTGAGCAAATAGAAAACTCTAGCATACAATGTGTTAATATAAAAACTTTTGTCTTTCGCGCGATTCGAACCAGCGTCGTCAGCACCAAAACATTGAGAGGCGAGTGATTAAACCGCTGGACTACAGCGGCCATACGTTACAAAGAAGTGTTTCATTGGACTTATAAAGACAATAGCACCCAGCTGCAGTCTCGCAAGGGGAGGGACCGGAAGTGCTTTTATTTCCGGCTTCCACGTGCACAAGCGCACATACACGCACGCGAAATATAATGCGCGTGCACGACACGCACTTGCTGGTGCGCGCTTAAATGCCGGGTGTATATAGTACCATCTGTGCTTAAACATAATTACGTGGTCGGTTTGGAAAAGTTTGAAGTAGTTTGTTGTAGGTAATATTTTAATTGAAAGCTTATTAGTTGGTGGTATAAGTGTGCATATTTGAAGAAATGCAAATCTAACAATAATAAAATGATATGCAATAATAGGCTAGGCCTATATGGTCGATTATAACATAATGATATCAAGGCATTTAAGTAATGTAATAAGTTGCTATAACCCCGTACCCCTGTCCCACACACACCATGTCCAGACCATAGATCACAGACACACGACCATATGCATTTAATTTACTATGAAAACCTGCATTTCCCGTCAGTCAGTCAGTAAGTGTGTCATGTCACGCCTCGTGTCATGCCTCCATATATGGTCACGCCTCATGACACGTCACACCGCCATATATGGCCGTTTCCATATGATATAAGATCCCGACACTGACCTCATCAAACCCTGGATAGCCATACATTGAAAAGACTGGATCATCACCTAGATCTCCATATATGGAGCTGAGGCGGCCAGCAACTCTACATCTGACCTCATAATGTAATAATCAGCTCATAATGTAATTAAAAGACGAGCACATAACTTAATAGATTTTTCTATAATGTAATAATGTGTTACATTAAGAACCTCCACATAGGCGACTCATACTGTAATAAAACTTCATAATGCAATAATGTCTTTATAATGTATGAGCTGATTATTACATATTGCATTATATTTCGCGTGCGTGTATGTGCGCTTGTGCACGTGGAAGCCGGAAATAAAAGCACTTCCGGTCCCTCCCCTTGCGAGACTGCAGCTGGGTGCTATTGTCTTTATAAGTCCAATGAAACACTTCTTTGTAACGTATGGCCGCTGTAGTCCAGCGGTTTAATCACTCGCCTCTCAATGTTTTGGTGCTGACGACGCTGGTTCGAATCGCGCGAAAGACAAAAGTTTTTATATTAAAAAAAAATAGCCGTATGGAATGAATACATTATTTACAATACATTAGGCAGGCAGACAGGCAGGCAGACAGGCAGTCTGTCTGTCTGTCTGTCTGTCTGTCTGTCTGTCTAAAATATAATAATTTTGGTTTGCCGCGAGCGGGAATTGAACCAGCGTCCTCAGCAAAAAAGAATAGAGAGGCGAGGAATTAGACCACTATACTACAGCGACCCGTTACAAAGAGGTGTTCCATTGGACTTTTAAAGTTAAGTCCAACGAGAGCAGAAAAAAAAATATATGAAGGACGCAGGCTCGCCTGGAGACCGGACCGGCGAGGCGCACGTCGCAAACGGGTAGATATAGTCGCGACGAGTCACGTTCTGCCGTGACGAGTCCAGCTCACGCCACAACGGGTAGATATAGCTGCGACGAGTCCCGTTCTGGCGCGACGGAAAATAATAGCCAACATATTACGTCGCAAACGGGTAGATATAGCCGCGACGAGTCCGTTCTGCCGGGACGAATTGATATTTACGCCAGGACGTACTCGAATATACGTTGCGACGGAAAAATATACGTCGCGACGTACGTCGTCCGTCGTGAAGGCATTTCGCTGTCTCTCGAATGAACAAGACGTGGTCTAACTAACATTCCAGGCAGGACCAATAATATCTGAACCTTCTCGACCGTCAGTTCGTGCACTACGTTGGGCTCCTCAGATCTCCTCTTTATAACCTCATCAAAACAACGTGTTGACCGTTAGCCAAAACGCTTGAACCTGCTGCCCCCCCCCCCCCCCCCCCCCCTACATGTTATCATATGACACACACAGGCCTCACACATCCTACCAAAGGCAACGCATCCTGTTATGGTTTGATCTGTGAGGTGCAGCCTGGCAGAGAAAGGGATGAAGGCTCTTCACATCACATCTCCTATTTTCACAGAAAGCAGGCTTGTTTTCTTCTTCACCAAATGATTTACTCTACTGTAATACCTAGGCAGGCAGCGCTCCTCTCTCGCCTTTTTTGTGAGCTTGAGTCCATTATGTTGTTGCATTGACCATGAGGTTAGGGGGAAAAATGCTATTGAAGAATAACACTATTTTCTCTATTATGGATAGTCTGTGTGTGCTGCTCTGTTGGCGGGGAAGTAAAATCTTTTGACCATACATTTGAACCAGTATAACACAAGAGTCCCTTACTTATACCCTCCAAAAGGAGTAAACTTGAACTGAGTCGGCTCCGCACTTGTTCCGCTATACTTATTTTAGTATACTGCAGGAGTCAATATTATATAGCGTGCGCGCGCGCGCACACACACACACACACACACACACACACACACACACACACACACACACACACACACACACACACACACACACACACACATACACACTCTTGCATCAGCAGATTTCACCAAGCATGGTTACCATAACAGAGACAGTGATAAATATGATGATGCCTAGGGTGCTACACATGCACACACAGTCACACAGTCACACACACACACACACACACACACACACACACACACACACACACACGAACACACACACACACACACACACACACACACACACACACACACACACACTCATAGATACATACAGTACATGCACAAACATGTAGTGGTCGGTAGTCGTCTCGCATCAGCGCACCTTCAGAGACCGTCCGGTTTCATTTTCACATGCGCTCTAGTAGTATGTAAGGACACTATTATTCCCCAGAGACCCCGAGGTCCAATTTCGGCATTCTCAGGACACTCCCTAGGGACGAGGGGGCGGGGCCTAACCCTTTTTTTCCGATGACGTCATTATATTGATTTTGCTAATGACACTTTGCCAGTTTGGCAGTTAGTGTCATCATGATTGTAGTTCTGTTTTTGTGTGAGGATCTCATCATATTGATCGTGTTTGGGTGGACTTTGCCAGTTTGAGTCAGCATATTGATTATCTACAAGACATAGCCATATGGTGGTAATGATTCTGTATGTGTGTCAACACCGTACATAGCATGTGTGTGTGTGGGCATATTGCACCCTCCCCCCCTTCTTCTGAGCAGGGTGTGGGATCAATATGATTCTAGTTCTGCTTTCGAATTGGTTTCACATCCCCATCTTTAAACCGACCTCTGTGACAGTTGGTTCTGCAAAGACTGTGTTTCTTTGTGTGTGAGTATTGATTTTGCATGCTTGGATCCAAAACGAGCTGATCGTATTGATTTCACCTCTGGTGGTTGACTCTCTCTCTCTCTCTCTCTGACAAATAATGTCATGTATTCTGGCTCTCACCAAGAACCATGGAGCCGCTCAACTAAAAGACTTATAGCTTAGATTATTTCCAGTTTGGTTATAAAAAGTTGGGGAGGAACTGATTATGCAACTATCAGCCTGCTTAACCCCTTGGCAAACCAACTCTAATTCCCCAGGTTAGTAGGCCAGGGTGCTTTTTATTGATTTTACGTTTCCTTTCAACCGCAAGCAGTGGTCTCAGTTGTCTTACTGAGGAAGGGGGGGACAGTGGGGAGGAAGCATACAGAGCATATCTATTATCTCTTCAGAACTGGTGCGGGGAAGAAAAAAAAAACTCGTTAGGGATCAATGTGACAAAAACAAAAGAACTTGTCATTCATGAAGAGGAACGTGTGCAGGCCATTACAAATGGTGGACAAATAGTGGAGGTAGTAGACAGTTTTAAATACTTAGGCAGATATATTGACAGCAAACTCATTTTCAGTGAAAATACTGAACAGATTTTTAAAACTTGTAACCAACGTCTCCACCTACTACGCAAGCTCAACTCCTTTAGAGTGAGCAAGCATATCGTGGAAACAGTCTATAAAAACCTGATAGAGGGAGTCTTGTGTTTTAACATAGCAATGTGGTTTGGCAATCTAAAGGTCAAACGAAGAAGCAAGCTGCAGCGAATAGTAAATCTAGCCTCAAAAATAATTGGGAAGAGACACCAGCAATTAGGCTGTATCTACAATGAGATACTTCGTAAAAAAAAAAAAACTATCAAGATAGCAAACGACCCTGTCTCATCCACCCTGCACCGACTTCCAGCTACTTCCCTCTGGTAGACGGTACAAACTAGGCATGCCATGGTATGAGATTTTACAGTACGGTACGATGCCGATATTGATAATCTATACCTGGTATTCCAAGGTATTTATATTTATAAAAATAAAATAAAAAGATTGCCCCCCCTGACCTATGTCTAGTGACTACCTCGACATCCTTATAAGCCCTTCTTTGTTCCCCAACATGCAGGCCTACACATATATATATATATATATATGTATATATATATATATATATATCATAATATATGCCATGATTATGAATTGATTACCCTGGACCGAATGGAAACAAGACAGCAACGACTTTTATCAGTGATCCCTTTGGATATGTGGTTGACTGTATCCTATACTGATTACACTTCTGCCAATAAACTATTCAGTCAGTGAATCAATAGCTATTCCCCAGTCCCCATTGTATTTCACTGTACTATGGCTCCCCCTAATGGCCGTTTTGTACCCAGTATGGTGGAGCAGAGGTGATGCAATCTGCGCATGATCACAACCGTCAATGTGTGCCTCCGTGTTGACAGTCCACACTTAGTTACTACATATGGAAATATGGAATATACATTTGGATCTGGGTGTTTTTCAGCAACACTAACTCAAAGGTAGGAAGCAACTTTTCAATCTACTGCATCTGTGGGGTGAAAATATTTGTGTTAAGTGTTGTTGATGTTGTTGTAATCGTTTGTTTTTTACTGTTTGGTAAAGTTTTGCATGGTTCAGGTTGTCTTAAGGTTTTGTTTTAATGTATGACTTGGATTATTTTGGTACGTGGTGGCGTATTTTGTGACAGTTGCATGGTTCAGGTTGTCTTAATGTTTTGTTTTAATGCATGACATGGGTTATTTTTGGTATGTGATGTGGTGTTTTGTGACATTTGCACGGTTCACGGTGTCTTAATGTTTTGTTTTAATGCATGACTGGGGTTATTTTGGTATGTGATGTGGTGTTTTGTGAGTTATGCATGGTTCAGGGTGTCTTAAGGTTTTGTTTTAATGCATGAGTTGTATTATTTTGGTATGTGATGTGATGTTTTGTGCCATTTGCACGGTTCAGGTTGGGTTAAGGTTTTGGTTTAATGTATGACATGGGTTATTTTTGGTATGGGGTGTGGTGTTTTGTGACATTTGCATGGTTCAGGTTGTCTTAAGGTTTTGATTTAATGTATGACATGGGTTATTTTTGGTATGTGATGTGATGTTTTGTGACATTTGCATGGTTCATGGTGTCTTAATGTTTTGTTTTAATGTATGACTTGGGTTATTCTTGGTATGTGTTGTGGTGTTTTGTGACATTTGCATGGTTCAGGGTGTCTTAATGTTTTGTTTTATTGCATGACATGGGTTATTTTTGGTACGTGATGTGGTGTTTTGTGACATTTGCATGGTTCATGGTGTCTTAAGGTTTTGTTTTAATGTATGACTTGGGGTATTTTTGGTAAGTGGTGGTGTATTTTGTGACATTTGCACGGTTCATGATGTCTTAATGTTTTGGTTTATTGCATGACATGGGTTATTTTTGGTATGTGGTGTGGTGTTTTGTGACAGTTGCACGGTTCATGATGTCTTAATGTTTTGATTTAATGTGTGACTTGGGTTATTTTTGGTATGTGATGTGGTGTTTTGTGACATTTGCATGTTTCAGGTTGTCTTAATGTTTTATTTTATTGTATGACATGGGTTTCTTTTTTGGTATGTGGTGTGGTGTTTTGTGACATTTGCATGGTTCAGGTTGTCTTAAGGTTTTGTTTAATGTATGACTGGGGTTATTTTGGTACGTGATGGTGTATTTTGTGATATTTGCACGGTTCAGTTTGTTTTAAGGTTTTGTTTTAATGTATAACTTGGGTTATTTTTGGTATGTGGTGTGGTGTTTTGTGACATTTGCACGGTTCATGATGTCTTAATGTTTTGGTTTAATGTATGACTTGGGTTATTTTTTGGTAGATGGTGATGTATTTTGTGACATTTGCATGGGTCAGGGTGTCTTAATGTTTTGTTTTAATGCATGACATGGGTTATTTTTGGTACGTGGTGATGTATTTTTGGTATGTGGGGTATGTGGTTGGGGAATTTTTACATGGTTCATGATGTCTTAATGATTTGTTTAAGGTAGGAGTTGTATTATTTTGGTAAGTGATTGTATGTTTTGTGGCATTTGCATGGTTCAGGTTGGCTTAATGGTTTATTTTAATGTATGACTTGGATTATTTTTTGGTACATGGGGGTGTATTTTGTGGCGTTTGCATGGTGCATGGTTCAGGCATGCCACGGGCATATCTGTGGCCGTTTGAGCTGTGAGGTTGGGGTTAGTACTGAGTAATGTACGGTTAGTTCATGCTAGTAGGGTACATGTTTAAAGTAATCATGTATATCATATTGGCGTAACTAAATTTGAAATGAGTTGAGTGGACTATGTATTTTTAGATGAACACACTATGTTGTTCACCTATAATTATAGGGATCGATGACTAGAGTAGATTGACGGCATTTTACAATAGCTAGTATTAGGTATTATTGACATTTAAAGTTAGATAGACTATAGTCTATACTACATGGTGGTATAGGCATCCATGGATTTCCAGGGAATTCAACCCGAATCTGTAGACGGGGTCTGTACACAAAACACAATGTTTTGTGTTGACAATAACTACGAGGCAATAACAGCCATCATACTAGTAAATATTATGTATACTAGTTAAATTATCTAAACTCTGTGATTTGGCATAGACATTTTTCACGACACATAGGAAGAGTCTAAACTACATGCATAATAATAAAATATGGTTGAATGTTTCAAATAATGGATAGTTAGAATGGGTCATGCATGATTTTAATACAAGCACCTTAACATCACCATGTCTGATGGTGCAGTGTGTAAATGTAACAGGTTATCTACATGGTGTATACTAAAGCATGTAATACTGATGTACCGATGTTTTTCCAAGAGTTCAGATCGTATAGTTTAGAAAATTGTGTAAGTCTATACTATACGAGGTCTTTAGATCATGGTCAGCACCAAATATCATACCAAAAGTCTGTATCTTATGTTTATCAGGTTTTATTTTGATCAGAAAATAGACAATTATGCAGATGAACATACACTGTAGCACAACATGGAGCAAAATGTACAAGACAATGAATTCACCAGGACATCAAATATACTCAGTCATCAACTATTTCTATTGTATATATATATATATATATATATATATATATATATATATATATAGATATATATACAACGATGCAATCAGGTCAATCATAGTGGCAATAGTTATGTCCTTGATTATTATTTTTTGGATCATATCAGGGTAAATCCTTCCAGTAATGCAAATAAGATGTACATAGCCTATGGATTCTTGACATTGGCAGTGGTCCTACCTCAATACCGCTAGTTCTCAATACCTTAATAACACCCGGTATAAAATCATCAGTCCACAACTTGTTCATTAAATCTTTAAAATGATTGTAGAAGTAATATCGGGACGTAATATTCAAACATGTGTGCTCGGTTTGACTAGAATGGTCTATGCGGCAGCCGTTGCAATCATCCTTCATCTGTTCGGTTATAGCGTTTGCGAGTAGTTGACCAACATGTATTTTCAGAATATCTGTAAGATTTGTGGGGTTTGTCCCAGCAAACTCATCCAAAGTCAGTGGCCAATTCAGGGGGTATGGCGGCGAAAGCAATGGTGTGTCGGAGGCTGGAGGGTCATGGGGAGCAGTTGAATTTGGGGGTGATAGGTCTACCCTCTCAAAATACTCTGTGTCCCCCGCACCATAGACCCAAAATGCCCTCTCAAAATGTTCATCGTTCTCTGGATCATAGTCGCAAAATGCCCGGGCATCATCATATTCATCGCTGTCCGTATCTGCAGTACTGATGTTATGCCACCACGGGGGGTGTATACATGGTCCATTGAGGGTCCATACACCATGAGAGGTCCCTTCATTCGAGTTTGATTCTCCCAATGAAGAAGTAGAATCCTCCATGGTCCGTGAATGGCGCAATATACTGGCAATAAGGATATTATCTACATCTATGCATCTACTCTATATAGCCTATGCCATGGACTCTCCAAGCTTAAATTATAAAGTATATTGATCAATATTGTTCAAAATCGTATGGCTAATAATTAACAAAAATTGATACATGTACATGTAGAAACATGCATTATTTTTTAGATACTGGTTTGAAACTGCTGACGACAACATAGGTTAATAGCCTAGTTGAAATGTATCAGTGTAAATGTATTGTAGACACTACCATGAATAATCACTGAGAGGGGTGGGGTGTATAGCTAAGGAACAAACTAATTAAAAGGGAGGGCTCAGATCTAGATGTATGTATAGAGCAAAGAGAGTTAGGCTTATTCACACCAGAGGATAAGGCTTATTCACACCAGAGGATAAGGCTATAGGAGATAATTTCTCAGGAAACACCATTTGTTATCAACTTTCTCCTCTCAGTATTAGTCATGGAGGCTATGGGTAAACCACGTAAACCCGTTGAACCTGTGGAGCACCAGTCATATAGCCCGTATATTACCCCTCTCAGACTAGAGGAATATAATTCAACACGGGGTAGATTTGTCTATACCCGTGATTTTGAATTATACAAAGAGAGTACATGTCGTCTTTCTTTCTTCGCGGGCAGCTAGTGTCTCTATTGTAGGATTACTCAGTTATGCAGGGTTATTCTCCGTATTTAAGGACATCCCCGGAGAGGTGGAGCCTAAAGAATAACTGCCATACTAATCATATGGCCGACCTTTGAGGTCAAACAGGGTTTTTTATACAGTACCGGATACGTTACAACCCCGTCCTCCCGAGCACCGAACTCTGAACCAGAGAACTACTCCAATCCACCACCATCCCCTGCAGACTCTGGTGATGAGGACGTACCCTCCCCTCTGTCTCCACCCAAGGCATGTCGACGATCTCAGCGTCTGCTTCACCTAAAAACTAGATGGTTGAAACCCAACTCTACCTGGTTGAAACCCCAAAGCGAATGGGAATGAACTGAACATGTCTATTAAATGTAATGTGTAACATACTTGTGTAAATACATGCTATGTTTCTCACTAATAAAAAAAAAAAAAAATCAACATATCTTCATTGTTGTTTTTATTTCATATATATATATATATATATATATATATATATTTACACTATTACCGTTGTTAGATTCTAGTTAGGTTCTTACGGTGGTAGTATACTAAACTTTGCGACTATTGTAACTAATCAGGATTATGCATTGGTGATGATCCTGCCTTTCTTTTGTTGGGGGTGTAACGTATCCGGTACTGTATAAAAAACCCTGTTTGACCTCAAAGGTCGGCCATATGATTAGTATGGCAGTTATTCTTTAGGCTCCACCTCTCCGGGGATGTCCTTAAATACGGAGAATAACCCTGCATAACTGAGTAATCCTACAATAGAGACACTAGCTGCCCGCGAAGAAAGAAAGACGACATGTACTCTCTTTGTATAATTCAAAATCACGGGTATAGACAAATCTACCCCGTGTTGAATTATATTCCTCTAGTCTGAGAGGGGTAATATACGGGCTATATGACTGGTGCTCCACAGGTTCAACGGGTTTACGTGGTTTACCCATAGCCTCCATGACTAATACTGAGAGGAGAAAGTTGATAACAAATGGTGTTTCCTGAGAAATTATCTCCTATAGCCTTATCCTCTGGTGTGAATAAGCCTTATCCTCTGGTGTGAATAAGCCTAACTCTCTTTGCTCTATACATACATCTAGATCTGAGCCCTCCCTTTTAATTAGTTTGTTCCTTAGCTATACACCCCACCCCTCTCAGTGATTATTCATGGTAGTGTCTACAATACATTTACACTGATACATTTCAACTAGGCTATTAACCTATGTTGTCGTCAGCAGTTTCAAACCAGTATCTAAAAAATAATGCATGTTTCTACATGTACATGTATCAATTTTTGTTAATTATTAGCCATACGATTTTGAACAATATTGATCAATATACTTTATAATTTAAGCTTGGAGAGTCCATGGCATAGGCTATATAGAGTAGATGCATAGATGTAGATAATATCCTTATTGCCAGTATATTGCGCCATTCACGGACCATGGAGGATTCTACTTCTTCATTGGGAGAATCAAACTCGAATGAAGGGACCTCTCATGGTGTATGGACCCTCAATGGACCATGTATACACCCCCCGTGGTGGCATAACATCAGTACTGCAGATACGGACAGCGATGAATATGATGATGCCCGGGCATTTTGCGACTATGATCCAGAGAACGATGAACATTTTGAGAGGGCATTTTGGGTCTATGGTGCGGGGGACACAGAGTATTTTGAGAGGGTAGACCTATCACCCCCAAATTCAACTGCTCCCCATGACCCTCCAGCCTCCGACACACCATTGCTTTCGCCGCCATACCCCCTGAATTGGCCACTGACTTTGGATGAGTTTGCTGGGACAAACCCCACAAATCTTACAGATATTCTGAAAATACATGTTGGTCAACTACTCGCAAACGCTATAACCGAACAGATGAAGGATGATTGCAACGGCTGCCGCATAGACCATTCTAGTCAAACCGAGCACACATGTTTGAATATTACGTCCCGATATTACTTCTACAATCATTTTAAAGATTTAATGAACAAGTTGTGGACTGATGATTTTATACCGGGTGTTATTAAGGTATTGAGAACTAGCGGTATTGAGGTAGGACCACTGCCAATGTCAAGAATCCATAGGCTATGTACATCTTATTTGCATTACTGGAAGGATTTACCCTGATATGATCCAAAAAATAATAATCAAGGACATAACTATTGCCACTATGATTGACCTGATTGCATCGTTGTATATATATCTATATATATATATATATATATATATATATATATATATATATATATATACAATAGAAATAGTTGATGACTGAGTATATTTGATGTCCTGGTGAATTCATTGTCTTGTACATTTTGCTCCATGTTGTGCTACAGTGTATGTTCATCTGCATAATTGTCTATTTTCTGATCAAAATAAAACCTGATAAACATAAGATACAGACTTTTGGTATGATATTTGGTGCTGACCATGATCTAAAGACCTCGTATAGTATAGACTTACACAATTTTCTAAACTATACGATCTGAACTCTTGGAAAAACATCGGTACATCAGTATTACATGCTTTAGTATACACCATGTAGATAACCTGTTACATTTACACACTGCACCATCAGACATGGTGATGTTAAGGTGCTTGTATTAAAATCATGCATGACCCATTCTAACTATCCATTATTTGAAACATTCAACCATATTTTATTATTATGCATGTAGTTTAGACTCTTCCTATGTGTCGTGAAAAATGTCTATGCCAAATCACAGAGTTTAGATAATTTAACTAGTATACATAATATTTACTAGTATGATGGCTGTTATTGCCTCGTAGTTATTGTCAACACAAAACATTGTGTTTTGTGTACAGACCCCGTCTACAGATTCGGGTTGAATTCCCTGGAAATCCATGGATGCCTATACCACCATGTAGTATAGACTATAGTCTATCTAACTTTAAATGTCAATAATACCTAATACTAGCTATTGTAAAATGCCGTCAATCTACTCTAGTCATCGATCCCTATAATTATAGGTGAACAACATAGTGTGTTCATCTAAAAATACATAGTCCACTCAACTCATTTCAAATTTAGTTACGCCAATATGATATACATGATTACTTTAAACATGTACCCTACTAGCATGAACTAACCGTACATTACTCAGTACTAACCCCAACCTCACAGCTCAAACGGCCACAGATATGCCCGTGGCATGCCTGAACCATGCACCATGCAAACGCCACAAAATACACCCCCATGTACCAAAAAATAATCCAAGTCATACATTAAAATAAACCATTAAGCCAACCTGAACCATGCAAATGCCACAAAACATACAATCACTTACCAAAATAATACAACTCCTACCTTAAACAAATCATTAAGACATCATGAACCATGTAAAAATTCCCCAACCACATACCCCACATACCAAAAATACATCACCACGTACCAAAAATAACCCATGTCATGCATTAAAACAAAACATTAAGACACCCTGACCCATGCAAATGTCACAAAATACATCACCATCTACCAAAAAATAACCCAAGTCATACATTAAACCAAAACATTAAGACATCATGAACCGTGCAAATGTCACAAAACACCACACCACATACCAAAAATAACCCAAGTTATACATTAAAACAAAACCTTAAAACAAACTGAACCGTGCAAATATCACAAAATACACCATCACGTACCAAAATAACCCCAGTCATACATTAAACAAAACCTTAAGACAACCTGAACCATGCAAATGTCACAAAACACCACACCACATACCAAAAAAGAAACCCATGTCATACAATAAAATAAAACATTAAGACAACCTGAAACATGCAAATGTCACAAAACACCACATCACATACCAAAAATAACCCAAGTCACACATTAAATCAAAACATTAAGACATCATGAACCGTGCAACTGTCACAAAACACCACACCACATACCAAAAATAACCCATGTCATGCAATAAACCAAAACATTAAGACATCATGAACCGTGCAAATGTCACAAAATACACCACCACTTACCAAAAATACCCCAAGTCATACATTAAAACAAAACCTTAAGACACCATGAACCATGCAAATGTCACAAAACACCACATCACGTACCAAAAATAACCCATGTCATGCAATAAAACAAAACATTAAGACACCCTGAACCATGCAAATGTCACAAAACACCACAACACATACCAAGAATAACCCAAGTCATACATTAAAACAAAACATTAAGACACCATGAACCATGCAAATGTCACAAAACATCACATCACATACCAAAAATAACCCATGTCATACATTAAATCAAAACCTTAAGACAACCTGAACCATGCAAATGTCACAAAACACCACACCCCATACCAAAAATAACCCATGTCATACATTAAACCAAAACCTTAACCCAACCTGAACCGTGCAAATGGCACAAAACATCACATCACATACCAAAATAATACAACTCATGCATTAAAACAAAACCTTAAGACACCCTGAACCATGCATAACTCACAAAACACCACATCACATACCAAAATAACCCCAGTCATGCATTAAAACAAAACATTAAGACACCGTGAACCGTGCAAATGTCACAAAACACCACATCACATACCAAAAATAACCCATGTCATGCATTAAAACAAAACATTAAGACAACCTGAACCATGCAACTGTCACAAAATACGCCACCACGTACCAAAATAATCCAAGTCATACATTAAAACAAAACCTTAAGACAACCTGAACCATGCAAAACTTTACCAAACAGTAAAAAACAAACGATTACAACAACATCAACAACACTTAACACAAATATTTTCACCCCACAGATGCAGTAGATTGAAAAGTTGCTTCCTACCTTTGAGTTAGTGTTGCTGAAAAACACCCAGATCCAAATGTATATTCCATATTTCCATATGTAGTAACTAAGTGTGGACTGTCAACACGGAGGCACACATTGACGGTTGTGATCATGCGCAGATTGCATCACCTCTGCTCCACCATACTGGGTACAAAACGGCCATTAGGGGGAGCCATAGTACAGTGAAATACAATGGGGACTGGGGAATAGCTATTGATTCACTGACTGAATAGTTTATTGGCAGAAGTGTAATCAGTATAGGATACAGTCAACCACATATCCAAAGGGATCACTGATAAAAGTCGTTGCTGTCTTGTTTCCATTCGGTCCAGGGTAATCAATTCATAATCATGGCATATATTATGATATATATATATATATATATACATATATATATATATATATATGTGTAGGCCTGCATGTTGGGGAACAAAGAAGGGCTTATAAGGATGTCGAGGTAGTCACTAGACATAGGTCAGGGGGGGCAATCTTTTTATTTTATTTTTATAAATATAAATACCTTGGAATACCAGGTATAGATTATCAATATCGGCATCGTACCGTACTGTAAAATCTCATACCATGGCATGCCTAGTTTGTACCGTCTACCAGAGGGAAGTAGCTGGAAGTCGGTGCAGGGTGGATGAGACAGGGTCGTTTGCTATCTTGATAGTTTTTTTTTTTTTACGAAGTATCTCATTGTAGATACAGCCTAATTGCTGGTGTCTCTTCCCAATTATTTTTGAGGCTAGATTTACTATTCGCTGCAGCTTGCTTCTTCGTTTGACCTTTAGATTGCCAAACCACATTGCTATGTTAAAACACAAGACTCCCTCTATCAGGTTTTTATAGACTGTTTCCACGATATGCTTGCTCACTCTAAAGGAGTTGAGCTTGCGTAGTAGGTGGAGACGTTGGTTACAAGTTTTAAAAATCTGTTCAGTATTTTCACTGAAAATGAGTTTGCTGTCAATATATCTGCCTAAGTATTTAAAACTGTCTACTACCTCCACTATTTGTCCACCATTTGTAATGGCCTGCACACGTTCCTCTTCATGAATGACAAGTTCT
>NC_139709.1:46037417-46049917 GCF_964188405.1 Protomyctophum parallelum | reverse complement strand
ATGCACACACAAAAAACACTTTGCTACCCAGCTGTCATACACGCATGTATCCTTTTGTTAACGCAGCAAATTAGTCACTTTGTCCACCCTTCCACACACACACACTCGTACGGTACATACATGCACACTTTATGCATTTACAATGGGCATTCATTTCTGCTGTCTGTGCAACGGTGGAAAAAAGTGCTTATTCCAACGACACGCCAGACCCCTCCTTTCTCGGCTCTCATTTCTCGTCTTTCTATTCCCTTGGTACTGTAGGAGGTTTCTGTTATCTCTCCTCTCTTGCCTTGCTTTATTCATTGTATTAACCCATTCTGACCTGAGATCAGATTCTAAAAAATGTCAGTCGTTCTTCGATTTTTCAAAAATAGCAGACCTACAAGCTCGTATCGCGCCACTCGGTGGCGCGATATGAGCTTGTAGATCTGCTATTTTTAAATAGCTAAAGCACGACATGATGCCAACACCAAAATGGGTGCCCGGTCAGAATGGGTTAAAGTCACTGTATTGGTGTCTTTAAGCAGATGAACCCCAGCGTTCCTATTCTGGGGATGAATATTCTGTGAAAAGTGTGACATGTTAGGAGCTTGTATGTTGTATGTTGTGGGGTTAAGAGTTGGTGTTGAAGGAATACAAGAGCGGACCTAGTATACAGTAGATTGAGTAGAACCCTAGGTGGGACCTTTTTAATTGAATTAACTTTATTATTTAGTTGACCCTGGTCAACTAAATATATCGTTACTGTCTGGAAGAACTACATGTTTTCAATTTTAGTCGTTTTCATAAATGCTAATGAACAACCTTTACGTCTGTATGTTGGTTAAAAAAAAAAATTGAACCGATGGAAAGTATGAAAAAGGGCTTTCCATTGGATCCTCAAACTATCTGCTAAAACGGCTAACTCCACCCGTTCAGCAATCTATTTTTCTTTTAATAAATCAGTGCTATTGCCTTTATCAGTTATGTCTGTTGGTTAAAAATAAATATTCAACCAATGAAAAGTATTAAAATAATATATGCTTCGGCTCCACTTGAGTTGTTTGTTTTTTCATGAAAAATGGACATTTTGGAGTTAGGTGGTTTCCTCAGACATATCAGGCTCTTAGTGGTTGAAGAAACGCTGTGGGTGGGATTTATTTAACCAGCTGTGTTTTCCTCTCGACTGTATTGTATTGAGTATGACGTCTTTAAAGAACAATTCTATGGTTACTTTCAGCCTTTAAACTTGGGGGACTTTTTGGTGGACATGACAACTTCTTTTTGGCTAAACAAAAATGTCTGTTTTAGTCCAGTGCTAAACACAAATGTGAAGATAACTGAAAGAAATACATTTTTTGGCCTCAAACACCATGTACAGTATGCTTAGCTTTCATATACTCTTGGTGTTTGGTGTCAAGAAGGAGAAGTGTCAATTCCAATTCACAACGCAACCGTTTCAACAAGAAATGACGTACCGCCACTTCAGAAAGGCTGGTGGTGTTGGCAACAGAGTGGAGAGAATTTGAGGATAACTTTACTTTTCCTGCATTCAAAACTTCCCACCCAGGGGGGTTAGTGTAATGTTTCTGACTGTCCTATTTCTTTTTTTTTAGACTGCAGAGTGAATTCGTTCAGCTCACAGAACACACAGTGCTGCATCGATCACATTACGTCAAAGGGATTTCTAGAAGACAGAGAAATAAATGGGGGGGGGGGGGGGACTGACTGTTGTCAAATCTGCTGTTTGGGGGGGGGGGGACTGTAGATTGTAGAAGAAGGCTCTGGTGGGATTGGCTCAAAGCTCCTTTGGTTGAAAATGACACCAAAAGTTCACAAAGTTCTCACTTGAAGCATTGTGCGGTTGTCGAACATTACGTCGTAATTAATTCAGTACATGTAACGGTCATGTAATGTCCAACATCTGGAAACCCAACTCTTCACAGACAAACTGTGCTATCATGGATGTTTCATATTACCGTACTAAAACATCCATCCTAGAGATGAAGAAGGAGTACGTTTCCTGACTGAATCAATATTCACTCAACCACATAATGTTTTGGGGCTTTTCTTTTTCCATTTTATGAGACCACTTATCTAATTGTCCTCTCTCCTGTTTGTTTCTCTCTCTCTCCCTCCCTCCCGCCCTGTCTCCCTCCCATGTCTGTGTTCCGTGGGACATGCTGTTCTCTTTGACCAGGTAAGTCATTTTCCATTCCGCTGGCCTCAAAAGTTCACCTGTCAATCACGCAGGACATTCCATCGGGGTTCAGTGATCCCCGCTTCATGTTCCTGCCACATTTTGCTCCACACGCGGCTTTACTGGTCCCTTTACTGGTCCCTCTGCCATTTTAACCCATTTTGAGCGGGAACCCCTTTTGGTGTTTTAACCCATTCTGACCTGAGATCAGATTCATATGAGTTTTCCACTGGACACACACTGGTCTGATTAACCCATTCTGACCTGAGATCAGATTCTAAAAATGTCAGTCGTTCTTCGATTTTTCAAAAAATAGCAGACCTACAAGCTCGTATCGCGCCACTCGGTGGCGCGATATGAGCTTGTAGATCTGCTATTTTTCAATAGCTAAAGCATAACATGATGCCAACACCAAAATGGGTGCCCGGTCAGAATGGGTTAAACATTAAGTTATAATTTAGCTATTGAAAAATAGCAGATCTACAAGTTCATAGCGTGCCACCGAGTGGCGCGCTACGAGCTTGTAGGTCTGCTATTTTAGAAAAATCGTAAAAATGTGGCGCAAATCTTTTTTTACCTCGGGTCTAAATGGGTTAACTCTTATCGTATAAAGTTCTGGCAAAGTCAGAAAGTTAAAATGCCTGCGCCCGCTGGAGTTGGACATCGTTGCTGTCTGGCAGAAACCTCTTATCTCCATATGACATACTTTCTTTTGTAGGTTTTCTTTTCATAAATGAATGCCATACTTAATCAGACGCACGCAAACGCCACGCAAAAGTCAGCATATAATATGCAGTAAAATACGGGATACTCATGTATCTAAACTGTAGATACTAAAGCACACCAGGAATAATAACTCCTACAAATAGTGTAGGGTCCTTGGGATCAATAATGATAATGGATACTGGAGGCATAGTTTATAGTAGAATAGAGAGAGATTGACTGATCGATAAATATTTAGATGGACAGATATTTTTTGTTAAATTAACACTAGATTTTACCGTGTTGTAGAAGAAAAGACAAACTAAGCTACGTAGATGGATAGGTCGGCCCATGGATGGCTAAATAGACTGAGAGATCAGCCCGGCGACATGAACAGGGGATAGATGGATGGATGGATGGGTAGACAGCTAGATGGACACTGCCTCTCACCTTCTCACCCATCACACAGTAACGTACACAGTCAGACACTGCCTCTCACCTTCTCACCCATCACACAGTAACGTACACAGTCAGACACTGCGGTAAAGGTGAGCTGTTTGTTGCTAGTGATCCTGGTGCTCTTAAGTTACAGTAGCTGTCAACAGGATGGACAGAGAGAGCCAGCACTGGGATCTGACATCTCTCTGTCTCTCTCTCTCTCTCTCTGTCTGTCTGTCTCTCTCTCTCTCTCTCTCTCTCTCTCTCTCTCTCTCTCTCTCTCTCTCTCTCTCTCTGCGTGTGTGTTATTGATTTGTGTCAGTGTGTGTCCCCAGTGAGGCTTTGATGTGACACTTTGATTCCAGCCTCTGCCTCTTACGGAGACTTTAATTAGATTTCTGACACTGGGGAATTCACTCCCGGTGTTCAGGATGTGTGTGTGTGGTGGTTGAGAGAGAAATGCACTGCTTTCGTCTGTCTGTCTGTCTGTGTGTCTGTCTGTCTGTCTGTCTGTCTGTCTGTCTGTCTGTCTGTCTGTCTGTCTGTCTGTCTGTCTGTCTGTCTGTCTGTCTGTCTGTCTGTCTGTCTGTCTGTCTGTCTGTCTGTCTGTCTGTCTGTCTGTCTGTCTGTCTGTCTGTCTGTCTGTCTGTGTCTGTCTGTGTGTCTGTCTGTCTGTGTGTCTCTCTCTCTGCAGGTGTTTGTTGGTGTTGGTCGATATACCTGTAGGACTTCCATAATGTAAAAGGGCATTGATTTCCGTTCTTGCACAATACTGTGAACACGAGCGGATGTGGTGAACTGTAAATGCAAAAGTGTATGCAGTACTACACGCACATATACTAGTTTGTAGTAGTCGTTTTCAAATGTATTGTTGTGCCCAAGGCAGACCAGTGTGCAAGTCACACACACACACACACACACACACACGCACACGCACACGCACACACACACAGGCCTCGCACGCACGTGCACAGCAATGTGAGAGAACATGAGAAACCCAGATAAGCCCCTGTACCACTGATATGGGTTTAAGTCTAAAGCTACACTTCTTAAAAATCCACCTCTGATGTTCCCTCCCAGCTTAAAGCCTGATTCATGCTTTAGTTGCGCGCCGGCGGTGCCGTGCTCCGTCAAATAGAAGATCTGCAAGCTCACAACGTGTCACTAATGTGATGCGTGTGACCAAGTATAAATGAGGTTTTTGACGGAATTTACTTTGAATAAAACCAGCAGCCGTGACCTGATTTTTTTTTTCCATCGCACCACGACGGTGCAGATCTATAAACTTTGTCACACAAAGTTGCGTCGTGCCTTGTTTGTGAGCTTGTAGATCCGAATTTTTTGGGGACGCCGCCATACGACTAAGCATGAATCAGGCTTACCGAGATTGCAAACTTCAGCTCTGCAGTTCTTAACGTTTTTTTGAGTCGGTGTATAATGACCGTAATATTTCAAATCTCCAAACTGACACATTTTTAGGGGAATTCGATTCATCACAAAATTTAATTTAAATGTAATAAATCCTGTTGGAGTATTGGGAAAACCGGGTTATGATCACATTCATAAATTATATCTTTTTCAAGCCCTTGTCCTTGACAAATTAACACATGGACATGACCAATTCTTTCCTATAGTGCAGTCAGTTCTGTTGGCTAAATCAGGGCCAAGCCAATTGACCCAGTAGGAAAACGAAATCGGGGACAATTTGGAAAACCTTCTGCTCAACATCTCCCCTCCCTCGCTTAACTTTGATTAATTAATAACGGTTTATAGTGCGTGCGTGCGCACGAGTTACACATCTACAGTGCATGCATCGTGCGTGCAACTTTCTCCCGGGAGCGCGTTGCTCAGATGGAGCGTTAATCCCGGCAGACCCCTGTGGTATTTCAGCGCTGATATTTCCTAATCCAGAGCGAGGAGGAGAGGCCGTGTAATGAAAGAGTAGGAATGAGCGGTAATTGCTGTGAAAGCCCCCACAGCTTCAGCCCTGTCTCCTCTCTTTCTGGACACCTCAGCACTACCATAATTTCTCATTACGCCCCCGTCACTCCAGAGACAACCCACTCACCCACCCACCCACCTCCACTACCTCCCGCCCCACCCTCTACCTCCCGTCCCACCCTGTCAGAGAGCGGACGCTAATGTGGGTCAGTCTACTGACACACACACACACACACACACACACACACACACACACACACACACACACAAACACACACTTGCATTATCTCACGCACCAAAAGAATACCTAGTTCCCTCTAGTCGCATGCATGCACTTAAACATGCATACACACGCAGCAGGCAGGAAATAGCCCAATAATCCTATTCGAACAGTGCAGTTTAATATAAAGTCATTTATTTGGCATTCTGCGAGACGCCTTCTAAAGCACAGAGCAATAAATAAACATAAATGTTCACAGCAAGCTATAGCCTATAGATTTTAATTGGGTGTGTGTGCTGTGCTGTGTAGGGGGTGGTAGGGAAACTATACATATAGGATGGGTGGGCGCTGGTCCAAAAGAATAAGTTTGAGGCGCTGTTGGAAAATGGAAGTTTCCTCTTGGCTGTTGGCCACGTCATTGTGCAACACAATCACACTGGCTCAGCCAGAGAGCTGAGATCAGCCAGGTGCTGCCATGCACACACACTCTCACACACCCACACGCACACGCACACACACGTACTCGCGTGCGACTGTGCGTACATAGAAAGACACTCTAAAGCACTGGTTCTCAAACACAGTCGGGACCCATTTGTGGGTCCCTTTATTATTTGTTTCCCCACATTTTGTTTTTAATTTGTATTATTTCAAAAAATATTCCCAAAAAAGCTAACATTTTTATTAATTAAGAACAAGATTCAACGATTTATTTTCAGTAATTTTATGAAGCTCACAGCGCAGCACAAAGCCATATGTTTTGAGCTTGTATACCTGTAGATCTGCTATTTTCACTAGGTTGGGTCCCAGGCAAAAAAATCTAATTTCTCTTTCAGGTCATGGGCTAAAACGTTTGGGAACCACTGCTCTAATGCATACAGAAATGCAGACAATAGAGTGAAGGTAACGCACGTTGCACACACTTCTTTGCTCAGTGGCACAAGGGGTGGCCATCATGGAATTAGGAAGGTTCCCGGTTCGATCCCTGTCCCTGAGGGGCTCCTTGTTGAAAGTGTCCTTGAGCAAGACACTAAACCTCTACTAGCTGCTCCTATAGTGAGCAGGTTGGTGCCTAGCATAGTTTCATCCACCGCCGATGTGTGACTGTGTGTGAATGTAAGGCACATTGTAAAGCACTTTGGAGAATGAGTGCTTTATAAATGCCCCATTTATATAGGGGGGAGTCATAAGGGACAAAATGGGAGTTCATTTGGTTTCCCAAACAAAATGGACAGTGTATGCAGACATAACATGCATTATACACACTTAAAGTGCGTGCGTGCACGCACACATCAACTTCTTAAGATGGTGATTTCATGAATGCTCCCCAAATCATACCAACCATAAAACCATAACATTTCACGACTTGTGAGCTGAATAATGGTCCTCAATGTATATTTCTCAAAATCTATACATGGGGACATTCGACATCTGGCCCTCACAAGTATAATAACACACACACACACACACACACACACACACACACACACGAACAATCAGTCACACTTTACGTAGTGTCCCCAGCGAAGTGTTGATTGGTCTGGGTGGAGGAAAAAAATAAAGTAGTTAATTGAAGCTAAGGGCTCTAAATATAGCTGGGGATGTGATCAGGGCTGATAAGGGGTGATGTATGGACCTCATTAGCCTGCTGACTAGCTGTTTTAGCCCTGCCCCCAATAGAACATGGCTCGGTGGCATTCATCTTGGTGGTGGTCGAGCAATGATTACACTACAGAATGCTAATGCTCCGTTTGTGCTACAGGGGACATGTAAAGTCATGTCCATGGGTGTGTGAACCCCTATAGGGTGTTGTCAGTACTGCAGGGAGATGGCCAAATCCTTCAGGAACATTTTGTATTTATTTCACTTAATTTCATTTATATATTCCGTGCAAATGTGGTTGTAATGCCCTGTACTTGTAATACAAGTGTGAGTGAGACACAGAGGGTTTAAACTTCTTGTGCAGCCTGGCTTTTAAATCTGCAATTAAAACATTTATTCCTATTGAGTAAAACATTTAACATTTTAAATCATTGAGGGTACTTCGGTTTAAACCTTTGAGAAAGAGGGGGTTGAGTGGTCAGAAAAGGTTGAAAACTGATTTAGGGATTTAAAGATTATTAGTATATTAAATGTATGTGTTGCAAAAGGTTTTAACCCATTAGAACCGGGAAAGTAGTTGGCTATAACAAATAATAGCAGATAAACAAGCTCACAGCTTGTATATCTCATGTCACTTCTGTTATTTTAGAAATTGATTAAAATCTTGGAATATATATTATAAAAAAAAAGTTATTAAAATCTTCAATGCTTCTGGGGTCTCTGTGACAACATATTTTGAGATGGCTGGTCGGTGGCCAAATTCACATCATTTTGGGGGTCCTTGACATGTAAAAGTTTGAGCACCATTGATATACAGTAGCAATATATAGGTGTTTCAGAAAATAGTTTTTCTGTTTGGAAGACATTTGTAGAATCGCCCTTAGGTCTTAATCTATTGATATTTAGAAACTGTCCGGACTCACAGAATTAGTTTTTTTAACCTTGACACTTCAGAGCATCACACACCATGATATTCATGGGTCGAACACTCACTTCAGCGATTCCCACCCTGTGGGCTGTGCGGATATTGTAAAGTATTGGCAAAACAGTACGATCTACAGGCTCGCTGTGCACTGCAGTAGATCAGATACACGTGTAAATTAATCGGGCGTAAAGGTTACAGTAGGAATATGAATTGCTGACAAAGCAGTATTCGTGCATTTGCTCTCCAAAATTGGAGATCCACGGGGAATGGAACCCCTTTTAGCACCTGCGTTTTCCATTGACGGAATGTTGTCAGTAAGGTTATACGTGAACTTTCATTTGTAAAGAGAAATATCCTCAGGGTGTGTGTGTGTGTGTGTGTGTGTGTGTGTGTGTGTGTGTGTGTGTGTGTGTGTGTGTGTGGGCTATCAGCACCTTTACTTGAAACACTCTGTCACTCGGGTGCGATGCTGTCACCAACTATTCTCCTGAAGCTCCAGTATCCACCATCGTTCCATTTAATCTGTCAGAGTTAAGTTGGCTAGCAGATGTGTCTGCTTATGGAGAACAGGCCTTTTCACTCGTCCCAATGAAAGGCTACTCGGACAGAAACGGCAAGAACACATTAATTCAGGCTTTCAAGTCAGTCCTGGCCTCTTCTGACAGATAGCTTCCCCTTCATCTATTCTGTATTTCAGTCCTGTATAGAATTCTATTTAATTCAATGGAGCTTTACTGGCACGAAACGTTTACAAATCAATTGTGTACCGTTTTGGACGGAATATATAGCATTGTGTAAACCGCTATATCACATTGCAATTTGGAAAATAACTAGGCTTACAAAATCATTCATTAGCTGTTAGAAATACTTTAGTTGTATACATGTACAGTTAGTAGGCAAGACTAGTTTAATGCTTTTTAAACTAAATTAAATCAACCTACTTTCATATACAGTAAGTGTTTGCATCTCTTTTGCATGCATTCACCATCTCTATTACGGTCTCCCATTCTCTTCTCCCTTTATTCCAGTTTGGCCCTGAATCAGGCGACCCCTTGCCTTCCGCACATGGTTTCTGTTGTCTATTAGAGTGAAAGGGAATGGGATACCGAGTCATTGTGCTGAGTTTGATTGTTCCACGCCAGCTCTCGGATTGTTGTTGTCTTGACTCCCAACTATTCTGCTCTACTGGGACCTGCAGTGTGCATGTGTAGTTGATTTGTGTGTGGCTGCGCAAAGGTGTGTGTGTGTGTGTGTGTGTGTGTGCGTGTGTGTGTGTGTGTGTGTGTGTGTGTGTGTGTGTGTGTGCGCACACAATACCCATGATAATAACCACGTCAGTTAATTTTTACTGTGTACAGATGTTGCTGATTGTGTGTGATTGCACAGGTGATGTCACCACTTGAAAACGTGTGTTTGTTTGTGTGCACATCTGTTAGTGTGTATTGTATACTCGACTTACCTTATGTCTTGTCCATGTTTGTGGTCGAGTGGTTGGGCTATACGTACGTAATGTGTGTGTCGGTGTGTTTGCTCCCGTTTTCAGGAACAAATAAATATTGTCTCTGTCGGGTGGAAACCCATACTGTATGTCCATGACGGTTACTTTTCAGGATTCAAATGAGGAAAAGTAACAGATCTACAAGCAGCGAGTAGCGTTTTCGAGCTTCTGGATCTGCTATCTTTGTTAACCAATTTTGGGGCGGGAACCCCTTTTTGGTGTTTTAAACATTATGTTATAATTTAGCTATTGAAAAATAGCAGATCTACAAGCTCATAGCGCGCCACCGAGTGGTGTGCTATACGAGCCTGTAGGTCTGCTATTTTTGGAAAAATCGTGAAAATGTGGCGCAAATCCTGACGGAAGACATTTTATAAATTTCGACGTCAGGCCTATAGGGCGTTAATTAATTTACTTTTTTTTTTTTTTTAATTAGAGGTGTTCTGCTCGACGGCAACGATATAAACCATGCATGTCCTTACATAGAATATGGAAACCTAAGGAGAAATGGTCTGGTCTCTGGTGGTACTGTAAGTCATCCGGTCAAGGCCTCTGCGTAGTGAAATAGCAGTATGTCTCAGTGGGAGTGTGGGGTTGCTCAACTAAACCATTCTGACCTGAGATCAGATTCATACGAGGTTTCCGCCGGACACACACTGGTCTGATGAACCCATTCTGACCTGAGATCAGATTCTAAAAATGTCAGTCGCTCTTCTTTTTTTTTTCAAAAATAGCAGACCTACAAGCTCGTATCGCGCCACTCGGTGGCGCGATATGAGCTTGTAGATCTGCTATTTTTAAATAGCTAAAGCATAACATGATGCTGACACCAAAATGGGTGCCCGGTCAGAATGGGTTAATACATACGCATAGGTGAAATATGTATACATTTTTAATTCAAAGGTAAGCAAGCAACACCCCCCCCCCCCCCCCCCCCCCCCCCCCCCCCCAAAAACAAACAAAAAAAAGGTTCTGAACAACAATACGTACATTGGAGAAGAAGTAAAGGAAGTTCAGCTCCCAGTACAAAACGCTTTAAGTTTAAGACCTGAGACCAGATTCTACAAAATGTCTTCATGACAGTTTTCTGAAAAACCTATGTTTCTATGCCCGTGGTGCTAAAAGTATTTCATGTCAAGGACCCCCAGAGTTATAGGTATTTGGCCGCGCACCCCCCATCTGAAAATGTGCTGTTCCAGGGACCCTCCCCAAGAAGCAAATATTTGAGTTAAAAACGTTCGCTGTGAAAGAATAATATTAATATTATTCTTTCAATTATGAAAATGTGGCGCAAATCTTTGAATATATTACATTCAAATATTTGTGCCACATTTTCATGATTTTTCAAAGAGAGCAGATCTACAAGCTCGTAGCGCAGCACTCTGTGCGTTCTATAAGCTTGTAGATCTGCTATTTTTCGACAGCTAAAGTTTTAACCCATTCTGACCGGGCACCCATTTTGGTGTCAGCATCATGTTATGCTTTATCTATTGAAAAATAGCAGATCTACAAGCTCATATCGCGCCACCGAGTGGCGCGATACGAGCTTGTAGGTCTGCTATTTTTGAAAAATCAAAGAGCGACTGACATTTTTAGAATCTGATCTCAGGTCAGAATGGGTTCATCAGACCAGTGTGTGTCCGGCGGAAACCTCGTATGAATCTGATCTCAGGTCAGAATGGGTTAAAGTAAAAAAAAACGTTTGGACCCACTGGGTTATTCATCAGGCTCTTTCTACTGACAGCTGAGTTACAGTGTGGGAACTTACAGTACCTTTCCCTCGTCTCTAAATATTCATAAAACCCACAGACGGACAGACAACCATCTTGGCAAGTTGACGTCTCTATTTTGGGACCCTATTTTGGGAATGTCAACACACATATCAGAATTATCTTAAGATGTGTCTCTGTTGTGAGCTTGTTGTGACAACTATTTTCACATGTTTTTATGTGGAATAAGTAGGCTATAAAATAGGCCATTTTTATTTATTTTATTTGAAATTTCACTAGAGGATAATTATGCCCCTCGAGTTCCAGCAACTCGTTTTCAAGCGGGGCCCTCGGGGCACGACGTACAACGAGAAAACAACCCAACAACACAGAACAAACAAATCAAGGACGTACACAAAGGCTCACACCAACCCCACTACATCAGTATCCTTGTATTCTTAGATGTTTAACTCACTTTAACCCATTCTGACCTGAGATCAGATTCATACGAGGTTTCCGCCGGACACACACTGGTCTGATGAACCCATTCTGACCTGAGATCAGATAAAAAAAATGTCAGTCGTTCTTCGATTTTTCAAAAATAGCAGACCTACAAGCTCGTATCGCGCCACTCGGTGGCGCGATATGAGCTTGTAGATCTGCTATTTTTCAATAGCTAAAGCATAACATGATGCCAACACCAAAATGGGTGCCCGGTCAGAATGGGTTAAATACAAGAAATAAGACAATCAATGCAAATAAACAAGTATGATCATTACATTATTGGAAATAAAAGAAAAGAACAGAAAAAGATAATACAATACCACGTTGTACCACATTACAACGGTATACAGTTGGCAACTTGGCACCCATTATTTGTTAGAACTAGAAGCTGCTGTACTGTACTGTGCTGTACACTACATAACACATATATAAACTACACGGTCTGCGTGATACACAGCCTTCTGTTCATTTGTCTCCGCTGAATCTGTGAGACAAATGGAAGTGAAACTAAGGGAATTGGCCCGCCTGCCACTCTCTCCCCCACCCGCATGTTATTGTAAAAGCTGTTGAAATGCTGGGAAAGTTATTAAAGTCGCAAATCCAGCAGGGCCTTGTGGAAAGGGAGGCAGAAAGTGGAACGTATATGAAAAAGGAGAAAGTGCTTCCATGAGCTCCCTACAGTCTGCTGGCCTGATGAGCAGCTTTCACCACCCTGATATATCCATTACACCTCCGAGTCCAAATGCTGTAATTGTAGCTCTTGTCAAATCTTTCAAATCTTTAAC